>NC_141615.1:35740484-36033184 GCF_047967505.1 Dipteris shenzhenensis
TTGTAGGCTGTTTCCTTGCTGCTCCAAGTGACTGCAACACTCCCAAAAGAAAACACATATCCACTGGTAGATCGTCTATGAGAAATACTACCAGCCCAATCAGCATTAGTGTATCCATGCAACTATATCTGAACCCAAGTCTCATAAAATAGTCCATAGTGCAATGTGGACTTCACATACCTCAGTATGTGTCTAGCTGCATCCAAATGCGGTTTCCTTGGAGCCTGCATAAATTGACTTACCAACCCAATAGCATAGCTCAAATCTAGCCTAGTAATAGTCATATAAATCAAACTTCCTACTATGCGTCTGTACATAGTAGGATCTTCCAGAAGCTCACCTGCATCTGCACTCAGCTTCACATTCTGCTCCAAAGGAACTGAAATAGGCTTACAGCCTATCATCCCATATTTGGATAGCATGTTCAATCCATACTGCCTCTGCAAGAGCCATATCCCACTTGTGGATCTAATCACCTCAATGCCCAAGAAGTAATGCGGCTCTCCCAAATCCTTCATCTCAAACTTTTGCTTCAATAGCATTTTCACATGAAGGATATCTTCATCACTATCACCTGTGATGATTGAATCATCAACATAAATGACAAGCAACATAATACCTTCCTCTGTTTTTCTCACATAAAGTGAGAAATCAGCCATGGAAATCTGAAAGCCAATAGTGACAAGATACTGTCCTATCTTGTCAGACCATGCTCTGGGTGCTTGCTTCAAGCCATACAAGGCTTTCTTCAACCTGCAAACAAACTCAGGATGAATAGCATGCACATAACCTGGTGGCTGCTCCATATAGACCTCTTCTTGCAAAGGGGGAGGGGAGGCGGGGAGGGGGCCGACGGGAGGGGGAGGCAGGGAAGGGGGAGGGGAGGCAGGGAAGGGGCGATGGGAGGGCGGGAGGAGAGGAGGGAGGGGGGGAGGAGAGGAGGGAGGGGGGGTTAACCCCCCCCAAGCTTTTGCATGCACAACAGGTTGGGGGAGTTAACCCCCCCTCCCTCTCCTCCACGGGAGGGCCCTCTCCTCCTGCCCTCCCGTCGCCCCCTCCCCGCCCTCCCCTTCCTCACCTCCCCTCCCCCTTCCCCGCCTCCCCCTCCCGTTGGTCGTTAACCCCCCCTCCCTCCTCTCCTCCCGCCCTCCCATCGCCCCCTCCCTGATCCCCCTTCCCCGCCTCCCCTCCCATCGGTCCCCTCCCTTCCTCCCTCTGCTCCCTTCCCCTCTCCTCCCGCTTTCCCCCCTCTTCTCCCTCTTTTTAAGGCGGGGAGCGGTGAGGAGGACGGGAGGGGAGGGAGGAGGGAGAGGAGAGGGCAGACGGGAGGGAGAGGAGAGGGCAGATGGGGAGGGCAGGAGGGAGGAGGGAGAGAGATGGGAGGGGGAGGCGGGAGGGAGGGGAGGGGGCCAACAGAGGGTGCAGACGGGAGAAGGAGGTGGGAAAGAGGAAGGGAGAGGTGGGAGGGCGGGGAGGCAGGAGGAGAGGATGGAGGAGGGGGTTAACCCCCAACCTGTTGCGCACGCAACAGGTTGGGGGTTAATCCCCTCCCCTACCCTAAGCCCCCAAAGGGGCTTTAAATTTTTATTTTATTTTTTAAAGACCAAAAAAATTAATTTAATTTAATTTAAAAAAGAAAAAAAGACGAAAAAAATTAATTAACTTAATTTATTTTAAAAAAATAAAAAAAGTTAAGATAAATAAAACTTTAAAAAATTTTGAAAAATTAAATTAAATTTTAAATATAAAAATAAATTAATTAATTAAAATAAAATAATTAAAAAAAGATGAAAAAAATAAATTAAATTAATTTAATTTTAAAAATTTTAAAAATTAAAAATAAATAAAACTTAAAACAATATTTAATTAGAAGTTTTTTAAATATTTTGAGTTTGAAAATCATTGTAATTCTCATTTTTTATTTTTGATTGTTTTCCAGAAAACTATGGCTTCCAATTTTGGTTCCAAGGTGTCTTTCAAATACCTTGAACATGCTTGGTATTTTATGGAGTGCAAATCAAAGTATTTTTTGGTGATCACTGTAGAGAATGTGTCAAGCATGAAATATTCTCCAGAGGCCATAAGAAATGGTGGCATGGTCTCAAACATCAACATTAAAGAAAATAATTTGATAGAAGTTGTGTGCAAAGGGAAGAATGACGAGGTGGTTTACAAGTTACGAGTTACGCACAAGCACTTCTTGAAGCCCTTACTAGATTCAATTGAGGGATCCCAAGAATTACTTAGTGCCTTCTAGAAGCATTGAAGAAAATGTGGGATGCATTTCCAAGTGGTGGTGTTGTACATTCAGCAGCAATAAGTGCAGTAGTAAGTATGCCATCTATAACATGTAACCCTCAAGTTGTACCACCAATATCTGTGGCGATAACTACGGTAACTCCGACAAGAGTAACTACAATATCTACGGCAGTAGCTACAGTATCTCCAACTGTACCTACACCATCGATTGCTACAACTACAGGAACAAGAAGGAGTGATCGTGGAGCAGATTCAAGTTCTACAACTATTCCCAGAAAGAGAGCAAAAAAAACTCCTACTCCACATGCAGATCGTTCAAGTACAGGTTATTTAAAACCAGGCGAAAAATTAGATAGCAATGAACTGGAGGATCCGCAAGAAGAAGATACAAGTCTCGTAGAATTTTCTGTAAGTGTGGCAGACTTACATCCTCCAGAGGATGAGGGGTACATTTGGGGATTTTCACAATTCAGCGTGGCCACAATGCTTATTGATTGAGCTTCGTTGTTCACAAATCAAAGAAAGCTAGATAAGACATTTGCACGCAAATTGTATGAAGATGCGAGGAAAACAAGAACTCCAATTGCCACTAATATCACTCTTCGTCCTATGGCATTTAAGAGACTTCAAGAAGATGATCCTACATTGCCTGATGTCACATTTCAAAAGCACGTGGACTTTCTTGATGCTTTTGAGAACTTTAGAAGGAGTGACTTTGTTCGTGGAGAGGCTTTGTACCAAATTCGATATGGGATTGACATCGAGAAGAGATACATGCTGGCAAAGAATAGATTCTTGGAAAGATGCAGGTTTGAGCCCATTGATGGGCAACACTTTTGTGAAGCTTGCAGGATCGCCCTTGATGAGGGAAGAAAAGGAAACTTGCCACAGATTGAGTGGATGGAAAAGTTTCAACGGTCATTTGTCATGTATGCATATTTAATGATGACTCGAAGTATATTCTAGAATCAGAAAGGCTGAATTCTACTCCATTTAGGTTGAAGAAAAGCTCTTCTCTTTCTGAGATCTTGATAAAGGCAAGGGAGTTATGGGTGGGCTGTGGAAAGCCACAAACAGTGAAGGGCAGGAGACCTACATCTGAGTACATGGCAAAGAGGACTCAGTTCTATAGATGCTTGAAAGGTGTTGTAAGCAATACGTAAGGCATACCAAGTAATAAGGTTGAGGCAAAGGATTTGAACACCGCCGTTGCAAGATACAGGGATGTTACTTGCATTGTCTTCCACGAGGACTCAGTGTTTCAGAGCATGGTGGATGTTTGCCAAGCATATGAAATAGGGAAGATATCCTTTGAGGCACCAGAGCACACTGCAACTCAGAGGAAAGAAATAAAGAAACCGATGTCTATTGTTTGGTGGAGAGCATTAAGGTTTGTTCCAGATCAATGTTAGAAGAATTATGCAAGAAGATCCTAAGTGGTAACTGCTTCTTTGGAAAGAAGCTAGCAAGCATAGCAACTTGGATGAAGTGGTCACCCGAATGATTCAAAGTGAAACTACTCTCTCGGCACTATTGTTTTTATTGAAATCTGATGATGAGTTAGTTGGCAAGTCAATTGATGTAGATAAGAAGAAAGCACTTAGCCTAGGTCAACTCCTTGATAAGACATGGGCTAGAAAGTGGTTGGCTTCAATGGATGCAGATACCACACCAACAAAGGATCTAAGAGCTAAAATGCCAAAGGTTGTTGAGATAGAATATATGGACATCAAGAAAAAGGCCTTGCAGTCCACCGCCCAAGGTAGATCAATTGGTGGTTTAGATGATGGTTCTCCATTCAACTTCTCCTATGATATCCTGCTATCAGAGAATGATACAAAATTTACACACATCAATGGCATTGATACAGAGCATTTAATAACAATGAGCGGTCATGCTTGGGAGAAGCCATGCATATTTTTCATAGATGAATTGCAAGACCTTGCAGTGTCACGGATAGTTGAACTTGTGCGGTTTATCGTAGAAGGTCCTATGGCAGATAAGAAAAGATCAATGTTGGTCCTGTTCATGACAGAATCACAAAGGGATGCTTTGTATGCAAGTTTGACATCTGCATTTGGGTATTTACTTTCAAAAGTATACCATGGTATAGTCCTACGCAATCATATGACTATCTTGGAAGGCACTGCCATTCAAGTCTTGCAGCCTTTCTTGATGTGCTTCTTATCCAGGGCTGGTGGCAATCTAATAAAAATTCCTTTAAGGACTCTCGAGCTTCATTACTTTGAGGACGATAAGGTTAAGCTTGATGCAGCAATGGTGGATTATAGAAAGCCGATGGATCCTGATGTGATACTAGAGATGACAAAGAATTTACTGAATGATGGGTGGGCAGTAGCATTGTATCGAATGGGTTTCGCTACTGAGAAATTGCTATGCCAAGGTAGAAATGTAAATGTCATTGATACCCCCCATCAAATTGAGTTCTTTGACACATATTACAGTTGCGCTACCTTCTTTGAAGAGGAAAATGTCAAAGAAAAGGGTAGTGAGAAAAATGTCGAAGACGAGGGTAGTGAGTCTGAGGGTGATGATTCTAGCTCAGGTGATGATGAGGATGAAAGCTCTGCATCCGATGACTTATGCCAAGAAGAAATCTGCACAAAGAATAAGGGTGATCAATTGTCAACTAGAGTCAAGGACGTTCCACTCATCATACGAGAAGGCTCACGGTAGCAAGAAGTAGTAGTATAGCATGTCATAGGAAAAGGTAAGGCTAAAGAGGTGGAAGCACTTCCCTTGAAATTAAAAGTGAGGAAGGCACCCTTGATCTTGGGTGAAGGACATGCAAGTGGATCAAGCAAGGAAGCCTTACTCAAAGAAGGTATGGACGAGGCAAAGCATGACCAAGAGGAGTTACCAGGAGGCATAAATGGTTCTTCAACCATGACCTTATAGACTCCAAAGCAGCCTACTAGTCAAGAACCTAGTAGCTAGGTCCCTACTCACCAAGAACTTGGTCATGAGACTCTAGAGCAGCCTACTAGTCAGGTGCTTGGAACTGAAGAGCAAACTACTGAGGAACTTGCTACTGAGACTCCAGTCTTAGAGCAGCCTATTAGTTAGGACCTTGGTAGTCAAGGGTGCATTGAGGACATAGGTACTGTCTTAGATGCTGCCTATTAGTCAGGACCCTAGTAGTCAAAGGCCTGGGATTGAGGACATTGGTACTGAGTAACATGATGGCTGACGGCTTTGTAATCACAAGTTTTGAACTTCTATGTAAAGCAAATATCTAATAAAAAGTTTACTAATTTTTTGATTTCTTTACTCTCATTATTGTGTATAAAGATTGTTTATGAGGTTCATTTTATACTTAATGGTGTATTTTAAACTTTATGTCAAATGTATTTTTATAGTTAAGGGTGTTTTTTAATACCAAGTGAGGTGTATATGTACACCACTTAACATAAAAGGATTTATCTACACTACCTTTCTAAGGGGTTTATGTACACCACCTTTCTAAAAGAAATGGTCATAAAGGTGTGTGCACACCACTTATACATAAAGGTGTTTATTTACACCACCTTTCTAAGAGAATTGGTCATCTATTGATGTTCTTAGGTGATAGTAGCTCAATTCACAAGAAGTTATGAAGATGTTTATGTAGACCACCTTTGTAAGAGATTTTTGTGAAGTTATGAAGATGTTTATGTAGACCACCTTTGTAAGAGATTTGGTTATGCATTGATGTTCTTAGTACTTAATCATCAAATCTTTTGTTTTGAGTTGTCAAATCTAGTTTAAAAAAAACCATTACTAGTATATTCAAAAATTTTGGACTGTTTTTTAGTCCATTTCTCAAATTGGACTTTACACAAGTCCAAAAATTTTGAATAGTGTATTTCTAGAAAGGGTAGCCAGAAAGGAAGCATATAGCTTCCTAGATGGATTTTCAGGTTACAACCAAGTATCGATTGCCCCCCAAGATCAACACAAGATTGCCTTCACAACTGAATGGGGTGTATATGCAGCCAAGGTGATGATATTTGGATTAACCAATGCCCCTGCTACTTTCCAACATATGATGATTATGGTATTCAAGGGATATCTGAGGGACTTTCTGGAAGTCTTCTTGGATGATATCTGCGTGAACTCAAAATGGGAGGACCACCTGAAGTATCTCAGGCTGCTTATACCACATATCCCTCAACCCCCTTAAGTGCCAGTTTTGGGTCAAACATGGTGTCATCCTAGGCCACATAGTGTCCCGGAATGGAATCTCTACGGACCATAATAAAATCAAACTCATCTTGGAGTTAATGCCCCCCACCAATGCCAAGGGAGTCCAATGATTTACTGGCCATACGGGCTATTACCGGAGATTCATCTTGTTCTATGCGAACATAGCCCACCCATTATACAAGCTGCTAGTATCCTTTGAGTGGACCGAAGAATGCCAAACATCCTTTGAACCCTCAAACTACCTCTGGCCACTGCACCAATGTTGAGGAATTCACCACCGGTCCCATACAGACCGAGCAAGAAGAGACAGAGACAAGTCCCAACAGAGCGAGGACAACACCAAGTGTCACTCTGGTAACTCATGTGCAACCAAAAACAAGTCAGCTGCTCGACCAATATGAGGACTGCTAGTTGCATGAATTCGTGAAACAACAACTACGCCTCTAGTGGGCAGGTCCTTAAGATAAGGGTAAACAGGTTCAAGGAGGGTCTATTCTCATTGAAGACCTCTTGGGCAATGGCACCATCAAAATAGGCCTCCATATAAGAGCCAAAACTTTGCTGACTACCCCAGTTGCACCCTTCATCTCAATCTCCACCACCCCTCAGGAGACAACATCCTTCGCCACAGGCACCTCTTCCACTCCATGGGCAGGCCCAGCGGAGGCCATACAAGTTTGTAGCATGCCCTAATATAGGGCAACGGGTGGCTATAGCCACATGACGGCAGAGCAGTTGTCACGCACAGATGTGATGGAGATGAACCTCTTTGAAGCCATGGCACAACTGCCCCAGGTCGCCCGCACAATCTTACAAATGAGATAAGAGCAAGCCTCACAAATCCACCCTTATTTGGATTCTCTCCAAAACTTCACCAGGTTGTCATGAAGGAGGAGCAACTAGTCTATCAAGGTCAGAGGATTATCATGAATGAAAGCATGATTGAAAATGCTCTAGGATTTTCTAGAGGTAGTTTGCAAGCACACTTTTTCGAGAAGTAGTGGAAGAGATAGGATATTCAGATGTATACCCCAATACTTAGATTAGTAAATATGGCGGAGTCAAGATTTTGAGCTTGCAAACATACCTCCAAGATGTGCTAAAGAAGACCATTCACTTCTTTCCTTATACGAGAGGAGCCTGTAAGTTTTGGTAGGTTCAACTAGCAGGAGAGCGGCTAAAAGGACATGATGTATCTTTCTCAAGGGCAATCTCAAAAAGCGTGTTAACCAACCTGAAGAATTGCATGGATGGCATATCCCAATTGTCATCTCAGTCGGATGGAGTTGCAATGCACCTGATGGCATCTACCCTCAAAGGGATTTTTGAGCAATACGATAAGCAGATGTCTCAGAAAGTGACTTTTCTACAAGAGAAAGCCACCAATGTAGCAAAGGCAATGCAGGTGTGTCGATTGAGGAGAATATCACAGTGTACTTTTGAATGATTACTTAGTTGCATGTATGTACATAACAAAATTTTGATGTTTTTGAATAAATTGCTATATCCTATAGTCTTCAGGATGCATGCTTCACATGCAACATAGCACTGGTAATGCTTTAACGGTCTTGCTCCAAATCCTTATTCCATAATTTTTTTCTCTCATGTTCAAGTTTGGGATGTGTACTACAACTTGAAGACAAAGTTTGCCGAATTCCATTTAGCAATGGGTGATGCAAGATAACTATATACAAAAAAGTCCCTGAACATCACCAAAAATACACCCAAGTAAACAATGACCCCTATATTTTAACCCATGAAATCTTTTCTATAGTTATTTTCTCCGAAATCATAGCAATACCTTCATCCACCAAATAAATGATTGTTTAACGTGCTTTTACCTAAGAAGGTCTTATTAGTTTCTTTCATGTAGCATGGAAATAATTGTCTATGTAATATCTTTGTTATTTCTTTTTTCAACTCCAATGTGCTTAGGAGTGCAAGTGGTCAATTTTAATCTATGAAACAAAAATGAATTTAGATGATTTATATTTCCCTTCATTGTCACATAAGATGATGTATTTCTTCACTACACTTTTCCACAAGAGTTGTTTGCTCTTACAAGCTATTTGGTGCATGTGATTTTATTTGAGAAGTAGATCGAACTATTTTGGGCATAGTCATGGATTAAAGTAATGAAATATGAGGAATCGTTCAAATTTTTTATCTGAAGCATAACCCCAAATGTTTTAATGCATGATTTAGAGAACATTTTAGAGAACATTTTAAAGCCATGATCTGAGAAATGAATATACAAATAAAAAATTTTGCATCCATGAAAGAATGATCAAGTAGGTGTGAGTAGGTGCTCAGACTCCCTAGAGGTAATTCATAGGATAGTACAACCATCCATGTGTGAACAGGACCTCTTGGAGGCATGCCCTAATGTAGCGGTAGAAATGTTAATGGAGTCCAAAATGTAATCTTTCCACAAAAATTTTAGACTTTTTTGAAGGAAACAAGGAAATTTTTCAAAGGAAGTACTATGAAATATTGGTAGGTTCAAGTCGTAGTAAATAATATTTGTGGAGAAAGAACTAGGTGGTGTAGACAAGTCAGAGAGAGAGAGTTCATGCCTTTGAGGCCCAAACAAGTTCTATCAAAATGTTTGTCCAAGTGTAAAGGTATGAAAACGAGGAAGTAGAGAACCATCTTATGTAGCTAAAATATCAGGTAAGGACACTATATAAAGAATACAAAGGCTAAGACCAACTCCAGGGAAAAACATTTAAAGTCTAAAAGAGTAACCCTTAACCAATAGTGATAAAAGCATGTAGGATGAATGCAATTATGAAAAGATGATGAGAAGAAATTGATGAGGTAGGAGAATATGATGTGTCAAGAATAACATAGAATAGAAGGTCATAAAGCCCATGGTTGGGGTGGTAAGTTTTCCCTTATGCCCACCTATCCATGTTAATTTTCCAATATCAATAGGAGGTCATTCAACCCATGTTGAGGTGGAAAGTTTTCCCTTATTACCACCTATCCATGTGGATTTTCCCGATATGTGGTTGGTTTTTACTAGTCCAAGGGATAATATTATAAAATTGTAGAAGAGGATGAGGCGGAAAGCATCTTTGTGCCCTCCATTTGTCATCTTTTGTGTCATTTCTACATTTTTTTACTAGTAATATATGAAGGATCCATGGATATATGATGAGTGTGGCCTTATCTAAGACAATTTCGATTGGAACTCCAAATCTTGTAATAATGTTTTTGTATAGAAATTTTGCCACACTAGTGAGCGTTAATTAGAGTACTGAGCGTTAATGAGAGTTGTGGCACTCGAGCTGCACTGCCCATTGGACTCTTGAACGTATTGTGCTATCAACCGAACTCCCCATGTACACCTCCTTAGAAGGAAATCTGTTTATTGGCTGGTCTCCATTTCCAACTTTGGCTTCATGATATGGCAGAGCATCCAAATGACTTTCTATCATCTCTGATCAATGTCTCATGAGGACACGATGCTGCCTCTCTTGCTAGATGTTTCTATACCTCTTTGGCAATACGTTTCATTACATCTCTTGCTGTGACCCCTGGAAGTTCTGTAGCAAATGAGAGCTCTCTAGTTGAGCCCGTTGATTTTCTACGGAGGGGTGAACTAGAACTCGTCTCGAGAGACGCTGGCGTAGACATATTCGTATCGAAATCCCCAGTTCTCTTGCACCCCTACGTGCGCATGCCATGCAGCAGCATATGACAACCGAGTATCAATTAACCAACAGCAGAACAATAAGCCAGCAGAACCGCGTTGGTCTTCCTCTTTTGCTCCTTGCCTCCCTACGATGACTATGACTTTCCTTCGCTCAGTCACTCTTCACTTCTACTCCATACTTGAGGAGCAGCCAGTCTCCTAGCTGCTAGGCCTGCTTTAGGTGCAGCTTACATCTTGCATGACAGGGTGCAATATCTTCACCGAGGAAGCCTCAAGAGGAAGAGACAAACTGGAGTCCTTCTTTCCGATCTATGAGGTGTAGGATTGGCCTCAGTTTTAACTACGGCGTGGGATGGATGACTGCAACGCCTCCCTCAGAGTCTCGAAACACAGGATTTGTTCCAATTCATAATAAGACCCTCATTCCGCCTTGGTTTGTTCACCACGAGTCAGCACTTGGCTTTCAGTGGGAGCAGGTGCTTCACTGCTCGTGGGAGCAACTTTCTTGACGTCTGCAGTGGTAGAATTGCCGCCATCGCTTTCCAGTTTCTGCGCTCCTTGCAGACGATGGTGGCTGAGATTTGCTCTTGTTTTTGCCTTTGGGTGGCTTTCTCAGTGGCTTCTTGTTGCCCAACACCAGCTGGTCTAGAGTTCGTATTTCTTTACCAGATTTTGGTCGTAGATGTATGTGATATGTGTGACCCCCTTCGGTGGACGTTTGGGAATTATGTACCCCGCATTTATCCTCTTCCAGAGGTTCTGCGAGCAACGGTTGTAACAGTAAGAGTATATCTTCTATAATCGCATTTTAAGAATGGAATCTAGGAGTTTGAGAGATATTTGTGTAAATTTGGGGATCCTCCATGGCTGTTGCGCTGCCCCTGGGAGAAGCTTCTTTTCCATCTGCACTACCCTGATGCGAATGTCTCAAGGCAATGTGATCCTTTGCAAGCGTCCGATCAGCAGGCAACTGATGCAGGACCTCTTCCTGTGATCTGCAGAATCAAAAGGAAAGGCCTGACAGGAATTTGCGAATGCAGAAGATCAAACGTGATTCTGAAATTGACGGTAACTGAAATGCCACGTTTTGAAAAATGATCCCATGCCAAGTTTTGAAAAATAATCCATGCCACGTTTTTAAAAATAATCCAATGGCCCACAATAGTCTCCTCAATCCAACGATAGAGATTTCCCCAATCGTCCTCCCCGAAACCTCTCCTTAAGAGAGAAAAAGATACCAACGTAGCTCCATTAGCCCATATTTATCATTCCACCAAATCTTCCTATGAGTTCGACCCGATACACAAGGTTGTGCCTCCACTTACATGAAACACAACTTTGTATTATGGGCGGGACTCCAACTCTTAAACTGCCCCAAATAATATATGTTTACCCATAGGACTTTGTACCACAGAAGATATGAGAACGTTAACTATGTGCTTATGATTCCGGGACTTTCGCCTAGCCTAGAAGCTTACATCCGATTGCATGGACACTGCCAATGAACAAATATTTTTTAATTGTTTCTTCACCACTAATTCTTGGACGATGTCAATGGAATCCTTTCTTACCAAAGGATAGATAGACTTGTCTTGCTTGCCTTACTTTATAGTGTGTACTCGTTTCAAACAAGGGACCCCATCGTGGATTGTCAAAGTTTTGGACTGATTTCCTTGACTCGGGACCCTTGTTTCTTTAGATAGCAGCCCATTATTTCACTCCCCTAGATCCTATACGATATTTTATAGCTCAAAGACCATATTGACCATAGATCCATGCTTGTCTGCACTTGAAAAATGTTTGGAGGGATTGAAACTTTGGACATAGGACAAGACCATACAGATGCACGTAGCAATATACCTCTATGAGCTTGCACTAGATGAATGACCAAGGCTTTGGAGACTCAATGTGAGAATTCCCTTGGGAGACTTGGACCTGATTGGGCATCATTTGGAAGCTACCCATTCGTAGATAAAACCACCAGTTTTGAGATATTCCCAACTCCCTTATATTAATTGCCAAAGTTTAGATATGAGAAGTTTACACTCACTTCCTACTATGGTATCACTTGCAGGGAGCCACCTAGTACGAGTGGAGCTACACCCACTCCTTGTGGCCATTGACCCATGTAGAAAAAGAGTCAATGATACACTCAAATTCCCATGAAGAAGAGATAGTAATATGAGACAACCGCCACAAAGGATGACATATCGACCCTGGCAAATAAAGAGTCCAATCCTGAAGCCGATCCTGAATCTCTAGTGGGGGTAATAGCTGAAAATGTTGAAGCATATGAGTAATATAAGTATGCCACATAAGATGATAATGCATGCCAAGCCTAGGGGATTCACTCTTACTAAGATGTGGACGTCATGTGCGTGCATGACCTTCTAGAAAACCCCCTATATATGGTCCATGTAGGATGATAAAGCACCCCTATTTAAGCTTATAAGGATGCCATTAAAAGTCTACTATGTCCCCCCTTGCCTTAAGTCTAATAGCATCTCACCCTCAAATATTTATGATAACTTTTTCCCCACCATGGTCTAAAACTAGCCATAGTGCATGCATACGCTTGTTACATGACTAATTGTAACTAGTCAAATGTGTATGTGTGTACACCTTTCTTGTGCTTTTTATGTTCAAGGTAAAAATTAGTAGATCCCTCCAACCATTGTGCCCCCCAAATGGCATGCCCCTAACTTGCATTTAAGATTGGGAAAAAGTAAAAAGGGCTTCCACCCCTAATGTATAAGATTAAGCTGCATCTCGAAAAAACCCCCTATTGTACACTCATGTGATATCATAAGGTGCCCCTTGTGAATCCCCTGGGATGCCAAGATTATATTTTATCATAGCCAAAGGGAAAGAAAGAAGGGTTCCATCCACACACACAAACACACACACACACACACACACACACACACAAAACTTAAATGAATGCTAATTTATCCATCAAACTAGTGGTTGTCTTATGGCAACAATGCAATACGAAGTGGAAGGGAAGGGGGAGGGAAAAGAGAAGGAAAAGGAAGGGGAAAGGGAAAAGAGAAGGAAAAAGAAAGGGAAAGGGAAGAACAGCTAAGACTGTCAGAGCGCATCTATAGACGCGTCTAACAGTGCGTCTATAGGCACAGCTGTCTGTTTTTCCAAAAGACAGACGCGTCTATGACACGCTTCGACAGACACCTTTTTCTAAGAACTTGAAAAGGACATGCACCCGACCACAGTAGTACAAAAAACATTCGTTCGACCTGCATACGACAAAGGATGAATTCAAAGAGAGCAACTTCTAAAGAAGATCAACTATCAAGAGACTTACCTTGGATAGAGGTATGGAAGCTTCTTGTCCTTCTTCAAAGTTGCTTCTCTTTCTTCTCTTCCGTGTTCACCCTCTGCTTCTCTTTCTTCTTCTCCTTGTTCACCCTCTTCTCTTGTGTGCTTGGGGATGTTGTGTAAGCCTGGAGATGAGTGTGGGTGCTTGGAGATAAGTGTGGATGCTCGAAGCTGTGTCTGTTAATAGGAAAGCAAGTTGCGCGACATTAAAAGTATGTGAAGAAAAGCAAGCACGCTAAAAGGAGGTTCAAAAATCAGCTCGTAGCATGTGCGTCTAAAAGTGCATCTATCTGCATGTCTATTTGCGTGTCTAATTGCGCATCTATCAATGCATCTAAAGTACATTTTAGATGCACCTATAGACATGCTCCATAGTACAAATGCGATGTTAGATGCGCTTTTAGATGCTCCACAGAGTTTTGACATTTACAACTCATCCAAGAACAAATTTTTTGGTTGTTTATATGTAGAATGTCTTCATCTTCAAAAGTAGCTCCAATGTGGATGAATCCCTCCGTATCCACCATTGCAAAATGTGGTTAGAGCAAAAAATCAAATGTATGTGTGATTGATGTCAAGTATATATCATGCATGCAGAATTACACTAAATTACATCTCAAAGTATGGAGAATGGGATGCGATCATAAACATGGTAAGTGTTAAAGAGTTAAGGTTGATTGAGATACATATGGGTGTTCATGTGTTTGAGTTATGATCCCATTTTAATTTGACACAGGATGTAGTGCCACACCCGCATATGTTGCCCTATGCTCATCGTGAGGAGGCGAAGCATCGGTGATATGATATGGGATCTTCAAGAGGGACCGTTACGGATGCATGGAGTGATAGTTATAGTAGCCCTCTGCCATTACCTCATGAGGCCATGGAGGAGGAGGCGTTTGATGATATGGTGTGGGATTTATATGTCCATCAATCCTCAGGTAGGGATGATAGCATGGAGCGGGATGATCTTTTTATCGCAACATCAACTCCACTGTTTGAGGGGTGCACACTCAAGGCGATCACTATGTATAAACCCTCTATATCACGTGCATTCAGGGCCTATTTTTAAAATCCCTTATCTGTAAATTTTTCATTAAATAAAATGTACCCCTTTTCTATACAAATCTATAAAATTTTTCCAAAACTATTTTAAATAGTCCCTTATGTATATTTATTTTTGTACATTTTAGAAATAAAAAATATCCTTCTATTGAACTCATGTAATAGGGTTACATATGATGAATGACCCCCCCGAGGGTGCACATTCTCTGTTCTACGTGCCTCCCTTGAGTTACTAAACTTGCAGACCATATATGGATGGAGCAATGCAAGTTTGAATGCATTACTCAAGTAAGCTTTAAAGTCTATTTTGCAAACATGGTGAATTATGCTAGTGGGTCAATTACTTGAATGCTTTTTCTGATTTATGGTCTTCACATGCAGGCTATTGTGTAAAATGCTTCCAAAGGAGAATAAATTATTGACCTCAAGAGATATGGCAAGGCAACATGTGACCTCTCTTGGAGGATTAGATTACAAGCGCATCCATGCATGCATCAACAATTGCACCCTGATTCATGGACAACATAACGATACAAGAGAGTGTCCTACTTGTGGAGAGGCAAGATATAGAGCAAATGTCAAAACTTTGGATGTGCCTTGTAAGATTCTACGACATTTTCCCATAATCCCTCACATCCCACATATGTTCAAGTGCAAATCCATTGCAAAGCTCATGTCATGGCATTCCTCCCATTGCGATGGCAAGTGGAGAACTCCCGCAGGCACTCTTGCATGGAAGCATATTGAAGACACATGGCCATGCTTCAAGGAAGGACCTAGGAGCTTGAGACTTGGATTGGGTATGGATGGTGTGAACCCATTTGGTCTCAAAAGCACCTCTTATAGTGTATGGCCAGTGATATTGGTGAATTATAATCTTCCACCCTCTATGTCGAGATTAAGTAAGGACATGTTATGTTATCCCTTCTAATTCCAGGGAAACATAAAGTCAAAAATCCTGATGTTTATTTGGAGCCTTTGATTGATGAGCTAGAGACACTTTGGAGAGGTATCGAGGTGCATGATGTGAGCACGCCTCCCTCATCACGAGACTTCAACTGCAAAGCAGTCTTGATGTGGACGATGCATAACTTCCCAAGCTATGGTGAGTGTTCAGGTAAGCATTGCACTTTTAATTATGAGTAAGCAACTGATGTGGCACCTTAAACCCACCAGCTTGAACTCTTAATTGTGTCTATTGTTTAGGTATCACTACATCGGGTTACCATGCATGCCCTGTTTGTGGTCAAATGTGAATATTGTATTTACAAAGATGGGTGAGCTTCTAAGGTACTTTACAGGATGCAAGGTGTTCATATTGCTAATAGTGCGTACTTTTTTCTTTCTAGGTATGTGAGCTCAAAGGAAATAGATCCCACCATGCTCGAGAATGATCGATTTATGTCAGTGGAGGTGGTTTGTTTAGTGGAGGAGACATTTCCATGTTCTATTCTCATAAGCCAACTACATCTCATAGTACATTTGGTGGATGAGATTGCTATATGCGGTACTGTACATGCACGATTGTTGTTCTTCCTCGAGCACTTCATGAAAACCTTGAAGGGTTTCAGGAGACAAAATGCAAGACCCAAAGGTAGCATGGCCGAGGGTTGGTTGGTACAAGAGTCACTTGTATGTATTTTTGAGTTCCTTGTTCATGTGGATAGCTCTCTTCCATGACTATGGAGAGATGATGAAGACCTAAGGATGACCTCTATTATGCCTCAAGGGAAAGGATGCAACAAAGTAATAGATATGGAGTTGCTTAATAGTATCAACCTCTATTGCATGCTTAATAGTGATGTGATGAAAAGATGGGTGACAAGATACAAGGATGCAAAGGCAAGGAGAAAGGGCCCTCTTTTGTACACACCACAGATCTCGTGTGCCATACCATTAGCATCTAAGAGCACTTCCAAAGGATATTCATGTGGATTGGCTACCTGAAGAAATGGAGAGAGGAGAGAGAGATGAGGGGATGCATATCACAATGGAAGAATGGGAGTATGCTAGGGGATGCATGAGCAAGGTCAGTATATAGAATGTTATGCATAAGTCTGGAGCTTTCAACAATTTAGATTGCTTATTTAATTGATTTTGTCTTGGTGTAGTGTACTATGTTCAATGCTATATGGTGTGAGGGCAAGCATTTTCGAACACAATGGATTGATGATAAGAGAAACACATAAGATTGCGGCGTGATTGCTAGCTTTGAGGGAGCCAACGGAGCCATGGATGATTATTGTGGCATAATCCAAGATATTATTAATCTTGACTTTCCACGCTTCTTTGTGTATGTTTTGGGTGTAAAGTGGTTTAAGGAGGTGGTGGAAAGAGACCCTAATGAAACAATCAAATGCCATGCACGTCGCTTTGTAGCTAGCAAAGTAAGGACACACTAGTACTACCACAACAATGTGAACAGGTATCGTACACCCATATAAAAATACTCACTTTTAAATATTTGATACCTTCGACACAAGGAAAATAACATGATTGTATTTGTGTTTGAATTAGATTGTCTATCAACCAATGGTGGATAATAATATGTGGTGGCATGTCATACCTATTACGCCATGTTCCAAAGTGGTATAGTACATTTACTAATATGAAGCGTATGGAGGATGATCATGGCCATGGAGGTGATGATGACTGTGATATGAGAGAGGAGGATGATCATGAGATAGGAGATACGGATGAGGACGAGCCTACCATGGTGATGCTAGTTTTGATGAGCACATGAGTAGCACAAGTAGTAGTGGGTTGAATGTATTTGTAGATCTCAACACTAGTTTGGATTTTGAAGCAGATAGTTTGGCAAGGGTTGATCTCATTGAGGATGAGATTGAACCATAGCGCATCATTGATATTGGCAAAACTATTTTATATATTGTCTCATTCTCCTCACCTCACTTTATTTTTTATATGTGAGTTTGCCAAAAAGCATTGATATTTTTGTTACAATTACGTGCTTTAGTAATCATGGGCAATGTTAGGAAAGCAATGATGTACATTTATCAGCCTGCACCAAAATTTCACTTTATGTATTCTCTGTTTTACATCTAAATCCGTATCTAAGTCACACTTTATGTATTCTTTGTTTTGCGTTTAAAGCTGTGTCTAAGTCACAGTGCAGACGGGCAAATAGACGTGCCCATATTTTCACTATTCTAGCAACACCTATAGATGTGCCCGCTATTTTGCATGTCTGCAGTTGCTTTGTGTTGTTGTGAATGTTATGCAAACAATGACCGGTTTCTCCATTGAGAGACATCACATGAACTATTCAAAATGATAGCAGTCTAGCTCAAACACCCGTGTTTCCTCTCCAAGAAAAGGATTGCATATTGAATGATAAGTGATTGCATGAATGAAGAAAGGGATTGCATGAATGATGGAAAGGGATTGCGGGATTGCGTTCTCTTTTTCTCTCCTTTCTCCTCTCTTTCCTTCTCTTTTCTCCTCTCTTTTTCTCTCTTATCTCCTTTATTTTTTTTCCTCTCTTTTCCTCTCTTTTTCTCTCTTATCTCCTCTCTTTCCTTCTCTTTTCATCTCTTTTCTTGTCTCTTTCCTTCTCTCTTTTTCTCTCTTTCCCTCCTTTCTTTTCTCCTCTCTTTCCTCTCTTTTTCTCTCTTTTTTTCTCCTCTCTTGTCCTCTATTTTCCTCTCTTTTCTCATCTCTTTCCTTCTCTCTATTTTCCTCTCTTTTATCCCCTCTTTGCTTCACCTTGTCTCTTCTTTTCCTTCTCTCTTTTATCCTCTCTTTCCTTCTCTTTTTGTGGTAAATTTTCTCTCTTATCTCCTCTCTTTTTCTTTCTTTTTTTCTCCTCTCTTTTCCTCTATTTTCCTCTCTTTTGTCCTCTCTTTCCTTCTCTTTATTTTTCTCTCTTTTATCCCCTCTTTCCTTCACCTTGTCTCTTTTTTTCCTTCTCTCTTTTATCCTCTCTTTCCTTCTCTTTTCATGGTAATTTTCCTCTCTTATCTCCTCTCTTTCTTTCTCTTTTCATGTTCAAGAGAGGAAGAGGCCATTGGAATTAATCCACTTTGATGTGTGGACTACTAAAGCTACATCTATTGGAGGCTACCATTATTTTGTCACTTTTATTTATGACTACAGCAGAAAAGTTTGGATGTATTTTATGAAAAAGAAAAGTGAAGAGTTTGGGCATTTCAAAGCTTTTAAAGCTATGGTTGAAAAAGAAATAGGTCTGCAAATAAAATGCCTAAGGTCAGATGGAGGGGGAGAGTACCTCTCAAATGAGTTTGCAAGGTTCCTACAGGATTATGGCATAAAAAAGAAATATTCATGCAGTCATAAGCCACAACAAAATGAACTTGCAGAAAGGAAAAACAGGCATATTGGAGAGGTATCTCATGCCATGCTCAATCAAAAAGACATGCCAGATTATTATTGGGTTGAAGCAATTGCTACAGTAGTATACATCATGAACAGGACTCCACTGCAGCAATACATGGCATGACGCCAGAGGAGAGGTATACTGGTAGGAAACTAGATATTTCTCATTTGAAAGTTTTTGGTTGCATTGCCTATGTTCATGTGCTAGATGAGTTGAGATCCAAGTTGGATCCAAAAGCTGAGTCACTACTGCTAACCCGCATGGTTATGCAATAACACATGGCACTCATGGTGGGCTGTGCGAACCACACATGCACATCCCTAGACTTAAGTGAGATGCCTTACGTGGTACAAAGTGTATGTGCAACAATCATTTTAGGCATAGCCTTTGCAGAGAGCTAGGTGCAGTAAGTTAAATCTCACCCTTCACTCAGTACACAAGAATTACAAAGCATCTCGTTCTCTCTCTGTAGTCACAGCTCTCTCCCACGACTATGGAGAGATGATGAAGACCTAAGGATGACCTCTATTGTGCCTCAAGGGAAAGGACGCAGCAAAGTAATAGACACAGAGTTGCTTAATAATATCAACCTCTATTGGATGCTTAATAGTGATGTGATGAAAAGATGGGTGACAAGATACGAGGATGCAAAGGCAAGAAGACAAGGAGAAAGGGCCCTCTTTCGTACACACCATGGATCTCATGTGCCATACCCTCAGCATCTAAGAGCACTTCCAAAGGATATTCATGTGGATTGGCTACTTGACAAAATGGAGAGAGCAGAGAGAGACGAGGGGATGCATATCACAATGGAAGAATGGGAGTATGCTAGGGGGATGCATGAGCAAGGTCAGTATATATAATGTTATGCATAAGTTAGGATCTTTCAACAATTTAGATTGCTTATTTAATTGATTTTGTCTTGGTGGAGTGTACTATGTTCAATGCTATATGGTGTGAGGGAAAGCATTTTTGAACACAACGGATTGATGATAAGATAAACACACGAGATTGTGGCATCATTGCTAGCATTGAGGGAGCCAATCGAGCCATGTATGATTATTGTGGCATAATCCAAGATATTATTAAGCTTGACTTTTGACGCTTCTTTGTGTATGTTTTGGATGTAAAGTGGTTTGACGTGGTGGAAAGAGGCCCTAATGCAACAATCAAATGCCATGCAAGTGACTTTGTAACTATTGACTCCACAAAGTTTTGGCAAAGTAAGAAGGACACACTAGTACTACCGCAACAATGTGAATAGGTATTGTACACACATATAAAAATACTCACTTTTAAATATTTGATACCTTTGATGCAAGGAAAATAACATGATTTTATTTGTGTTTGAATTAGGTTGTCTATAAAACCAATGGTAGATAATAATAGGTGGTGGCATGTCATACCTATTATGCCACATTCGAAAGTGATGTATAGTACATTTACTAATATGGAGTGTATGGCGGATGATCATGGCCATGGAGGTGATGATGGCCATGATACGAGAGAGAAGGATGATCATGAGATAGAAGATATAGATATTGAGGCCATTACCCATGAGGATGAGCCTACCATTGGTGATGCGATTTTGATGAGCACATGAGTAGCACAAGAGTAGTGGGTTAAATGTATTTGTAGATCTCAACACTGGTTTGGATTTTGAAGTAGATAGTTTGGCAAGGGTTGATCTCATTGAGGATGAGATTGAACTGTAGCCCATCATCGATATTGGCAAAACTATTTTACATATTGTATCATTCTCCTCACCTCACTTTATTTTTGTATATGTGAGTTTGCAAAAAAGCATTGATATTTTTGTTAAAATTACATGCTGTGGTAATCATGGTCAATGTTAGGAAAGCAGTGATGTACATCTATCAGCATGCACCAAAATTTAACTTTATGTATCCTTTGTTTTATGTCTAAATCCGCATCTAATTAAAAGTGTAGATGCACTTATAGATGTGCAAATAGACGAGCTATTAGATGCACTATTAGACCACCCATATTTTTGCTATTCTAGCAATGCCTATAGACGCGCCCACTATTTTGCACGTCTATCAAGCACGTCTATAGTTGCTTTGTCTTGTTGTGCAAGTGCGATGAAGAGTTGTAATTCAGATTGCAAATATCTTGCCCTTACAACAGTGAGTTACATGGCACGGCTAGGCTAGGACCTCACAAAAGACTACTGTCATCATGTCGCGAACCCTTCTGCCACATGTGCTCATGCGATGTCTCTGTTGCCTCCACCTCAACCCACAAAAACTGTGCCTCATTAGAGATGGGGAATGGGCAATGAATACTGCCATCATGATGGTACGGACAAAGCTGAAACCCATTAACTGGATGTGGAAGTACGTGCCCTTGCAAATTTACAAGATAAAACGATGTCAATCTGCAATCATGAAAATCCCAGAATGGACCCGACCATCACAATTTCAACTTTCCCAGCATTTTCCAAGGCAAGTATTGAACAGAAGAATCAGTTTGCCCATGCTAAAAGGATTTCTTCTTGGAAGCCAAATCCACCTCCGCTTGTGCCATGCTTGAACCTCCAAGGTGAGATAATAGCTCTCCAGTGATCATCCAATTGGTCTAGAACATCCAATCGGTACGATAGAGTCAGGCTGCGGAAGAAGCCTGTCCTCCACCACAATCCTCAGACTCCAAATAATATGCTCGATGGGCGTGATTGCTTCCAGCCCAAACGCCAACTTAAAAGGAGTCAACCCCCTGGCCACCTTGAATGATGTGCAATATGCCCATAATGTTGCTAGTAACTTCTCATCCCAATCTGTGCGGTGCTCATTCACCAATAGCAATATGATCCGCTTCTTGAAAGTATGATTTGTAGACTCTGCCAATCCATTCGCTTGTGGATAATAGGGGAAAGACTTCTTGTGAATCACCATATAAAACGAATTCATTTGTTTGATGACTTTGTTGACAAAGTGAGTCGTCCTATCATTGACGATCTCAATTGGACACCCAAACTGAGTGAACACATCATGGTATAGGCACTTTGTAACTGATTTTGTGGTATTGTCCTGCAAGGACCAAGCTTCCACCCATTTGGTACAGCTGCATGCTTGAATGGACCCATGAAATCGAAACCCCATTTTTGAAATGGCTTCAGAGGCAAGATGGGATTAAGAGGCATGCAGTCTCAATCAACAGTAGGCTGTCCTAACGGTTGGCAAAGGGTGCAACTTTTTGCAAACCATTGAGCATCCTTCTGCAATGGTTGGCCACCATAACCTTGCCTGCAAAAATTTCTTTAGGGTGACTTTGCCTACAAAATGGCCACCCAAAACCCCACAATGGGCCTCCATTAACACTGCCTCTTGCTCATGAGGTGGAACACACCACAATAGCACCTCAGTAGGTGTCGTCAGTACAACTATCCCAAGACTACTTCAAAGGATTGGCTCCGCAATGCCAAGTGTTTCCTCTGATCTCAATTCATGTACTTGGGCATGATGCCAGTAGATAGGAATGAGAGCATCTCATCATACCACGACCATGGTCCTTCTCGGACGACTTTAACCTCTGCTATGATCAGGTCCGCTCGAAAAATCATCGCTACCTCCACATCAAGGAACTCATCCTCCACTTTTGTTGGCAACTCTCCAGACTCCAATCGAGAAAGGTAATCTGCAACTACATGCTGCAAGCCCGGGTGATGAGTCACATGTTATTGCATAACCATGCGGGTTAGCAACAGTGACATAGAGGGGTATGTGAGGGTAGGTTAGCCATAAGGGGTTGACGGTTCAGATCTCCAAGCAGTTGTAGTCCGCAATGACTGCTTCTCTAACCATCAGATAGTTCTATATGCATGGTATTACTGGCATTACGAGATCATTCTGTGGTATATGTGCATGCTATTGCTCCGGAATATAATGTTCTATATCTTGCATATCTGTCATCCATTCTGTATTCCGTCCTTATGGATGTTGCGCATATCATTTGTCTATTGCTTTTCGTAAAGTCTGCACTCATTTATGATGCTACACATCGACGATCACAATTCTCACCATCACACAAGGAATTCAAAATCGGGCAATTGAGCATTCATGTCATTTGATCCTTGTCGTCTTTGTGGAAGCACTGGCCATGGAGGTATGCATGCAGTTGCACTCACCCCAGAGGAGATTTGGGAGGAGATTGCTACAATGAGAAAACACATCTGGGGATTTCAAGATGAACTCCATCGGATACATTCTGATCCCCAACATCCTACTTACGATCGAGTGAGTGTGGAAATTCCAGTGAAGAACCTCATCTGGTGGTTGTGTGGTAGCGGATTCTACGGTTGTTGGCTTCCCAGTAGGCATGCATGTGCACACGCTCAAAAGGACCTCTTGATCCCTTCACACCAACTACGTGGCTATGCTGGCACAACAATGATCCTGAGCATGGGGCTGACAATTTGCAAGAAGCTTTGGGAGGGGTCAGAGCCCACTTACACAGTCAGTTTCACCGCCAAAGCTATGTCAGAGCCCACCTGCACAGTCAGTTTCATCATGTTGCACATGTTGAAGATGCAGCTGTTCTCATCATGGCCGCCGATGATGCAGATATGGCACCACAACCTTGGCAGTGGATTTGCTTGTGCAGTGATCCTGGCTCTTAGGACCGGGCACTCATTTGTTGTATGATTGGCCATGTAGTGTGGACACCATACATTTTCTTGCTGTGGATATGTCTGAGTTGGCAGCTGAGACAAGTGAAGTTTTTGTTCCATGGCCTACATCATGTCTTCTTTTAGCTTCATGGTCATGGCCTCTAGGAGATCTTCATTTGATGTTTCGGTAGTGTCCTTTGATTTACCCTTTTTTGAGCACTTATCACATGTACTAGATCTGCCGTCATCACTGCTAGTGTTTGAGTTGATCATGCCATCCTCGATGTCAATGGCTGCCGCATGAGCAGCACTAAACGTTTCATAGTTGCTTATCTTTTTCATATCCTTTTGGATTTTCTTTCTTAGTCCTACAATGAACCATGCCATGAGGTACTTTGCATCTGGGTGTGGGTCACATTTGGCGATTAATCTTTTCATCTTACCTAGGTACATGTGTAGATCTTCTCGATGGCCTTGTTTGAGCTTGCTTAGTTGGAGAGCAGGATCATCTTGTAGCCTCTCCATTTGAAAGCGTCGTTTGAATTCTGTTTGAAGTAGGTCCCATGTGGCGCGTTCTTCCACTAGAAGGTCTAGGTACCATTTAGACACTTCATCAGTTAAGGCCATGGGAAACCAAGCCACCTTGGTTTCATGATATTGATCTCCACCTGCTCGACATGCGGCATCAAAATGCTGGAGGAATCGGGCTGGATCTCCCATACCATTATATTTGGGAAGTTCCAGTTTCCCCAAGAGGCATCTGCCTTGATTGTTATTATTTCTTCAATTAAAGAAATTGTCAGCCTCTGCGTCGAGGTCGATATCCCCATCATTGTCATGACAGCGTCCAACCATGTTGGGGCGTGGAGGAGTTAAAGGGAGTGGTTGAATCTCAGGGGGGATCAGGGTAGAGGATTGGCAGGGGCGGTGGTTGCAGCTGAGTTATATGCGGATGTGGCGAGCATTAGAGTCGAAGGTGTTGGCTGAAACGTAGTTGCATGCAGATTGGGCGAGATTTGCCAAGGGTGTCTCTGCCACAAGTGCAGGTGTGGATACAAATTTGTTGGGAGAGTGGCGTTAGTTTGTGTAGGGACCATCGTGTTAATAATGTGCTTAAGATTGTCCTATGTGTGTAGGAAACTGTGCCGGTGCAGACGGATCATTAATCGGAGGTAACGGTGTGAAGATATGAGCAAATTTGTGCGTAATGAGGCCCACATAGGGGTGCAAATGAGGGAGTGCTAGGGGTGCCAAAATGGTGTACAATGGGTTGGAAAAATACCCCATAGCATGATGTTTCTGTGTGTGAAATCTGGGTTCAAACGGGGTTCAGTTTGGGCCCAAACGAATGAGTTAGGAGGGGTTAAAGTAGGGGTAAAATGTGCTTTTTTTTGGGGGGGTGTCCTAAGGGTGGTGTGAATGGACTTTAAGTCCAACTAAGGGATTGTAACTGACCTAGTTTTGTTGACCTAACTAGCGCAATTAGTGTAACTAACCTAACTATCTAGTTAGATGCAAATCAGTTAGTCTAACCGAGGATTACCAAAAAGCGAGCGAGCCTGCCAAATAAGCGAGCGTGGACAAACAACAATGCAAGGTGTTATCTGTTTAATAACAGCCACATCATATTCATCCAGGATAGCCAATTACCACAATTTATGCTCCAAGAAAGCTTACCCACTCGCCTGCATCTTGGCTGGCATGTTTCCAAAAGTACATGTTCAAATCATGTTTCCTTTGCTTTGAAAAAGTAATGATAAAATAAAACATTGAATGCTTTCAATAATGAGAATAGTAACATATTACATTAATTGCTCTTCATGTTGTTAGAAGACACCTTTTTTCTAAAAGTTATTAACTCCATAGCACAAAAAGCATATGTCATTAAAAAAATAATAATATAAAAATTTGATGCTTCAAAATATCTTCCAACCCTTGGAATGATTGTACAAAATGTTTTTTCGTGCATTGCCAAAACATGGAAGCACACCTATGTATATCATCCGCTTCCAAAGGAAATATAAAAAAGGGACATCTAGGCTGCCTACTAAATGCTTGATGGGTTTCTTCCACCTTCAAAAAATACAACTTAGTGCAACTTCATGCAAGGAAGCACACCTACATATATTATCCGATTCTGAAGGAAATGCAAAAAAAGGGCATCCAAGCCATACACTACATACTTGATGGGTTTCTTCTACCACCCAGAGCTTGAAACAATTCAACTTTTGTCAATGCAGCCTGATGCATAAACTGATGCACCATTTCAGTTAAGCCCAAGACAACAATAAACACGAAGTATATGTGCTTGCAAGGCATGTAGGGACTTTTTCTGGCTTCCCTTTCTATGAAATCAAGGCATGTGCAACGTGGAAACTCTGAAATCAAGACACTATATGTTAGCCCCTTGGACATTGATCCTGTTGTACGAACATGGAATACATGCACCTCATGTGGAATAATGATGTTCTCTCTCACCACCTCCCCATTTTCTGTAACTGCCTTGTGTATCCTTTCCTTGAAATCTTTATTCAACTTACTTCTCCATGAAACAAGCTTTCCATCACGATGAGAAGGGCGCACATGGCTAGGTATATGGATTTGCTGTGCATAAGGAGGTCCCATCACACCAATAGAATCATCACTATTAAATACGAACCCTGCCCTTACAAGGGCACCCCTCTCATCTACAGTCATTGATGTCCCACTTGCAACCTTCCATACACCTGGAGAGACCCCAGGAACACCTTGAATGGATTTATCCACATTCCATGTATGGGTGACAGAAGTATTACAAAACCATACAAACTGCTCTATCACTCCATGAGAATGTTGCATTCTTCCCTTAAAACAAGGGGCTGGCACACCATAACTTGCACTTCTACCAAGTGAATTGATTAGTGCCCCACATCGTCTCTGACTCTCTACCAAGTAGCCAAAGCATGTGACAACGCTATGTGGTTCGGTTCTCCTGATTGCCCAATTGGCTTCATGAATATCTATCTCTCTGCAAACCACGTCCTGTGATGGACTTTTAAAATCAATTTGTCTTCTTTTTCCTATCACTCTCCTTGTTGTCACTGTCATGTATTCTGGTCGATGACTATCATTTCCATGGACCGATGTTGAACGTTTTGAACCCCTCTTTCTTCTTATGCTCACCGGTTCTGTTATTGGCCTATTCATCTCAAGAGATTGTATCCCAGCCTCTTTAATCACTGTGTGTGATAAATCCACAAGCCTATTTCTGTCCCCTTTACCAGATCCACTACCATCAAGTATTCTTCGCCGGAGAGCATCCAAATTTGGTCCTGTACCTAAGTGTCTTCCATTCATAAAGGCATTGTCGTGGGCACTCTGAAGGACACTCATTGCAAGATCTGCTACACAAGCATCATACAATGTTATGTGTTTTGCATATCCATGTGCTGCTCTCATGCTAGAATGTTTTGTCTCTGAAAGGTTCACTGTAGGAACAAAATCTAGAGTGCTCTTCTTGCTGCAAGAACATTCCCCCCCACTGGTTGACTCTAATATCCCACCAAGCAAGCCACGTATGCAATGTTGGTAGCTCACCCTCCTTCACATGATCGGGGACCAATACAAATTCAATGTTTGTTTGCATTGGTCTGCAGAAGTTGAAGTTGTTGCCTCTCTCCACTTCCGACATAGAAATTTATTCTCCTCTTGAAATTGTGGCTTAATGCATCATTTGGTGTGCTCAACCATGCTCATCTCCCAATGGAAAACACAAGTTCTTTCTCTACCATCCATCACATTTTCAGGTCCACCATTGTAAACAGTGCGGATAGCCAGCCAATTTGCTCCTGCTCCATCTGCCATGAATCCACGGAATTCAGGTTTTTTAAAACCATTCTTCTCTATTGTAATGTTCCGTAGCTCCCAAAATCGAACTGAGCATGGTTATCCTCCACCTTGAATTCACATATTGCTATAGTTAATAGTTCCCTTATGAATGGGTCATATACATGAGCACCCATTGTTGACCATCCCCTCACTCGATGCACATGGTCAAAATGAACCCATTGTGATCCCAAGCTTCCACCAGGCCGCATGCGATTCACTAGATCAACTCCTGATCCTGGACCAATGGTCGACATTTTGAAGATATGTGGTTGTTGTTCATCTTGCAATTGTTCAGGAAATAGGATACTTTGTAGGTATGGATATTTGCATCTCCTCTTTAAATCAAGTATTGAATCCATTCCACCATCCCCTCCTCTAGCCTCACTTCTTGCGCTCTACACCACTCTCTGAAGCCTCCTTCTTTGGGTCATTGGTGTAATGGTTTCAAGCACTTCTTTAAACTTTTGATCATCTAGCGGCTCCACAACAACCCCATCCTTTGCTAGCATCATCTCCATCATAAGGTCTTGTGCCACAGACACCTCGATATTTTTGCAAGAGGAATTTCCATTCAACCTAGCATGCATTGAAATGAGATCCTCTACTTGCATTTCCTTTGCTCGACTTCTACCTTTTTCAACTGGATGGTCATGGAAACCCACATGCACTGCGCATCTCATTGTCTTCACTCGTTCATGGGGAAAGCAATAATATATAATAGCACTGCATAGGTAAACACACTCTGGTATTGCATCACAATGCTTACACACAAGTGACCCCAAGGATTGATCAATGGGACCAGGTAGAGGAGGTCTCCTAAGCTTTCCTTTCCATTGTGTATCATTTAAAATTCCCATTCGTTCAAGGAAAGGACAATCCAAATTACAACATCTCAAATAACCCGAACATCTACTCATTCTCACAACACCATTGAAGCAGTCTTGCGAACATGTGGAATATTTTGTCCAAACATGACCATCAACATTCTGTTCCATTCCAGACATTGGTGAACCCTTAGGCATAGGTGGAAGTTCAAAGACAATATATCCATCATAAGTTAGAGGAAGCTCAGTAACCTTCTCCACCCGAACTACAGATTTGAGCACAACATGAAGAGAACTATTCAAAGGCATCCTCTCTATAAGTGAAACCACACTATTCAGTTCATGATTCATAAAGTCACCATGAGTACCTCTCTTATCGGACATGTGAACTCTTAAGGTAGATTGTTGGCCACCACTAATCTTGAACCCTTTCTGACCATCCTCTAAGTTCCATTTTATGTTTTAAAAGACCCAAGATGGCACTCATCTCTCTCTCAAGAGTTCTATGTTGTAGTCTAAGTCAAAATTTGGGATGTGCTGTACTATTTCCATTGTATGTTTTTAAAGACTAGACTAGCTCTCATCTCTATCGAGAGTTATATGTGGCAATGTGAGCTAGAATTTAGAATTTGTTCTACTAGTTTTGTTTTAAGCTTTTAAAGACCTAGGTTGGCACTTATCTGTGTTGTAGTCTGAGTTAAAAATTTAGAATGTGTCTGCATAGTTTTGTTTTAAGTTTTTAAAGACCTAGGATGCCACTCATCTCTCGCAGAGTTGTATGTTATACTCTGAGTTAAGATCTAGAAATCCTTAGACGTTTAGTTGTCTATGACCTTGATTGACACTCAACTCAGGCAAGAGTAGTGCATTGTTGTCTTAGGTTTGTGAAAATAAGAAATTTCTTGCATGTTTACATGTTATACCTAGCACTAAATTCACTTTGAATTCTGTGCTATATCTTTGTTGCTGACACTCTATACTAGCTTGGATAGTGTGTTGGAAGGGACATATCTCCACCAACATTTCTATATGGCTCACGTGGGTGAGAAGAGGAAACATATTGAGCATCTCATTGCCTTCTTGTAAATGGGAAGTGCCAAGAACCCATCATCACCAAAGTGGCAATAGGAATGGCTATACTATATCTCAAGTCTTCCTTTATGACTTTGTTCCATGGAGGGATCCCAACATTCCCCATCTCAAAACTAGTTGGGGAGTCAAGTAGCAAGAATTTACAAAAATTCATGGCCTCCATAAACTCCACCCAAAAAATTTGCAAGCGTGATTTTGTTGGAACTCTATGAAGCAAAGGTTTAAAGTTAAAATAGGCTATATCCATTTCCTTACACCCATAATTTTACATTCCTAGTGGCCATGTAGTGTTTATAACTAGAGCCATTCACCCTTTGAAAATTTTCTATCCAATTAAAAAAGGAGGGAAAAAGGATGCATTATAGAACAACCTTTGGATGTTGCCATCTATCCTTCAAGCATGGTGATGGAACTCCATGAAACAAAATGAAGATAAGCGAATGCCTAGAAAGATTGACCACAAATGACTTTGGCCACTATGCTATCCATGTGATCACCATGATCCATTCCTACCTTCAAAAAAACATGTATGACAAGTATTCATCCTAAAGCATTGCATTTGACTTTCCAAAAAATATTATTGTCATTTGCACTTCATAGTGACCAATATCACATAAGATTACATTGAGTGAGTCTTCAATTAAGTGTGGCATAAGAGAATATTTAGATGAGTGCCGGTATTCATGTGTCTCCCAAACAAAAAGGTTAAAAGCACCAATAACCATAAACTATCATCACCCCTAACCATGTTAATCACATAACTCTAAAATGTCACTACATATCATCAAAACAAGCACAAAAGAAGTCAAGCTAAAAGTAGCTCACCATGAGTCATAGGGGTTTTTGAGAGGCTCAATAGCATTCTTATCACCCTCAAAGTCTTGATCAAGAAGTTCCAATTGAGATCTCTTTACACTTGCAGTCTGCACAAGTGGCTCCACAACACTACTCACAATGAAAGCATCATTGTCAAAGAGAAGCATGCATGCCGCTTCTCCAAGCATGCTCTCATGAGAGGTGTAACACCACATCCTATCTCCATGCACAAGCCACCAGGATGACACAAAAGGATCAATTGCAGCTCAATGAAACTAGCAGATCTCTCTAATGCTCCCCGAACATGCGTGATGGTTGATGGTCCAACTGTGTTTTGTACGTTAGGGAGCCTAATGAGTCTAGTGGTCACTCATTTGGCAATCATTCAACTTGCCAAAAAGAGGTTTACTCTTTGCATGGAATGTTGGTGGTTTATGGCCTGCATGCCTCACAAACACAAGCATGAAGGACCACATCTGCAAGATGAACATATCTCATTGAAATATTATCTCTTACATCACACAATAATTAGAAGAAACTTAATGAACCCAACTCAACAACAAATCTTCTCCTAGTATTGTATGTGACCATATGGAAACTTTTCTAGCACAAACACATAACGATCCACCTCCGATCCTTGTGCACAAACATATTGTTCCATCCATGTAATACATGGTCCTTCATATATAGATCATATAAAATACCCATAATTTCAAAGAGAATCCATGTTCCAAGTCTTAAATGGAAGTAAAGTGAAAGGAAATCTTACAACATCGTTGCAACCACAACTATGCCATACTTTGAGTGATCCTCTGTGAGTCTATTACATGACACGATGACATTTCCACAAATCTCAAAACCAGTTGGAAAGTCAAGCAACATAAAGTTTGCAGGCCACTTCACCTTCTTACCAAATCTCCTATTATCTGCCTTTTTGAGCCACTCCCAAGAAAAACTCATGAGCCTGTGTGTAAATAGCATTCTTCTTCCCATCAATGAGATCCAATCCCATGGAAATATAATATCCAAGGGCACAATTGCAAAGCAATCTATCTCCATGACACATAGTGGCATCCATAGGTGATGGACGATGAAAGACATAAGTGATCATCACTTTCACAACCATCCTAATTCTTGTGATATGCAATATCACAAATATGACAATATAACCTTTTCTTGCAGTTATGAAAATGATATAACAATTATCAATTTTAAAACGAGCAATTGTCTCATGAAAAGGAGAAATGATCATACCTTGGTCTTGGACAATGCTTTCCTCACATTCTTTGTCTCAACATGAGCTAGAATCTCTACAAGAATCATGCAAGAAAATGTGATTGATCAATATGCAATACCAAAAATAGTTTCCATAGAAACTGAACAAATTTATAAAAAAATTTAATAAACACCTTCTTCGTCCTTGGGTGGAACATCCTTCGGTGGTGGCCTAGAAGTTGTAGGCTTTTGACTCCCCTTGTCTTTCTTGCTTGTAGTCTTAATCTTGAATTTTCTTGCTTGTAGAATATTGTGTGAAGAGATCTTTCTCTATCATCAAAACTTGACCATCAGTAAATTCAATCCACCAAAGGCAGTGTGCAAGTTCCCATTGAGACAGTGCATGCATGGTTTTTGGGTATATGAAACTCGCTAGGTTCCTAATCTCCGACCACCCTTTGCACTGCCTGGGAAAATCTTTCAAATTTCCCTTCTTGCACCAAGTGGGAGAGATACCTTAAATACATACAATTTAATGTGTCAAAGTGCTCACAAAGTTAATGCAACATAACGAGAATAATGCAAAGCTATATTGTGATTCATCTTTGTCTCATTGTTCAATCTATGAACCAACATGTGGTATCAGAGTCATTAAATTGGTAAGACCTTCCCAAATGGCCTCCAAGATAAGTTTGAGGGAGATGGTTTTCACACTTGACAGACCAAACTAAAATTTATTCTCATGAAAAAGGGATCTGGAAGGTGGCTAATGGAAAAGAAACTAAACCTACAACTAGGTTTTTCTCAATTTTTATCTAGCAATTTGCATCTATATGGTGAAGGTGATTTCTTTGTTCAAAAAGATTGATCTTTTGTAAAGGGCAAGAGCAAAATGAAGTGCAACTTTTTTGGAAAACCTGGACATTTTGAAAAAGAATGTTATGCAAAGAAGAGATGTTCAGCAAACCTTCTGGAAGAAGCAGAGATAGAAGAAGAAGAAGAACAAGAGGATATTAAAGCTCTCACTACTTACAACACCCAAGTCAATTCTGACAAGGGTGAGGACCCATATGTTTTCTAAGTTATTTGTGTGTGAGGTCAATAATGGTTCTTTGCCATGGATAGTCCATCCTTAAATGATTGTTAGTCTTTTGTTTGAGATGTTTTCCTTGTTGGACTAATGGGGATTTCCATACATAGTCATTGTATATCTCCCAGTTGTAAATCAAGAGTCCTAGGAGTGAGTCACAGGTTGGGGCCATGTGTGTTGCCACATGATGGTGGGCAAGCCATGGAGCATCCCATGTACTACTACTGAGGGATGAGGTCATCAATTTGTGGGGAGGAATGAAGGACACATTGATGTATGTGTGTGTGTGTGTGTTCCTATGAGCTAGGAGTCCTATGCAAGGAGTGTGTGAATGTAAGTGTGCTAGAAGGTTCTAGTGACTTGGCAGTTAGGTATGTCAGGTTGGTGTGATGTGTGGATTTGGAGTGATCATAGGAGGTGACTGATTGAGATAATCATGGAGATGATGGTGGATCTGGGATCTACCAACATGGAGGTAGTTGCCTATATATGTAACCACTCATGAATAAAGAAGTGTTCATTGTGATTCATCTTTGTCTCATTGTTCAATCTATGAACCAACAAGGTGGACAAACGGCCACGTGGTACCTCATCTACCACGTGGGCACCCATCCTATCAGCCACATCATCAATGCCAGTTTGTTGCCACATCAGCAGTCTCGATTGCCATGTCATCACTTTGCTTCTACCCTATCATGTCAACATGATACATGGCACCTTGCCACATTAGCAAACCTACGTGCCATGTCATACTGCCCACCTGTGCAACCACATCATTAGTTGACATCAGCCAGTACCATGTCGTCACTGCATGCCCAATTAGTATGCCACATGGTAATACACAATCATCAAGGCCATGTGGCCCTACTAGGCACACATCACGTAGTTGATGATACACCAGTTAGGACTCCAAATGAGATCCGTGAGTGGAAAGCCATAGGGTATGTACTGGTTTTTGACACTGACTCGATCCTCATTGGTCTTGAGAGATAGGTCTAGAGAGATTGGATGCAAATTTACCACATGCTAGCATGGATTAGCCCACAATTTCTAATCATGCACACTTGTCAATAATCCCTAAGCATGAGGCACATTTGATGGTAAGCCCATAGCATGAGGCACACTTCTCAATAAGCCCTCAGCATGAGGCACCTTTGACAGTAAGCCCTTAGCACGAGGCATAGTCCCATCTACATCAGCACAATCTGGTATCAGTGATGTACAACCACATGTGCATACCTTGGTTACAATTTCCATCTACATCAGCCACAGTGCATCCAGCTCTTCAAGTGACTCCATTCCAGCATCCATCTCATTGATGCTTTCACCTCTGACACAGAGCATACCTTGGTTACAATTTCCATGCTCAGCTCAAATCAGCACATCAGTATTCAAGACATTCCAGTATCGGCTCACTTATGCCATTGCACCACCCTTGGATCCCCAGTGATCACCACCTCCTTCGATGAGCAGATCATTCCTCAACATGAGGATATTTATTCATCAATGCAGTCTTGCCCCAGTGCACTGGACATCATCAAGTTCATCCATAGCATAACCTGGGGAGCCTTAGTGTTTCATCATGCACTTATGGCTGTTATATACAGTCCATACTTGATGTAGATCAGTGGTTGGATCCATGACTTCATATTAGTCCTGACATCAACATTTGGCACCTCATATGCTTTCTTAGTTGTATTTTAGCTTTTAGGCCTTTCTACTATCAGCTCCACATTGAGTATTTGACAGATGCTACATCCCATGCCGATGGGTTTTTAGCCATGGACACATTAGATAATCTTCAGCTCATGACCGTTAAGCATACAGGTTTGACAGGTTGCCGTACGTTGTTAGTTTTATGGGCCTCTCATTACAAAAAATTTGGACTAAAAAAGGGCCCTGTAAGGGAGCCCTTGGGCTGGTGACATGAAAGGATAAGGTGAATAAAACCCAATAGAATATTGGCTGGTGGAGGGCAATAGAATATTGGAAGTGGCCTGACTTCTCTATTTCTTTATTCAATGGCCCAAACAATGAGGTGGAGCACCCACTTGCTACCTCAACTCTCCCATCACGTTTTTTAACTATAACCAAACTAAGAAACCTACTTTCTCAACCAAACTTGAACCATTTGAACTGAAACCAAATCCTGCCGTCCAACTACCACACTCGTTTCATTCTCTCTCATTCCTCTTGCTTCCCCCTCATTTCTGAGCACCATTTCGAATTTTTCTTTGCTCCAGCCCTCTTTTTAAATTTCCTGCTGGCTCTTGAGCGGGAAGCTTCTTTCTCTATTCTCCCTTTCATGGGATAGAATCTCATGCCAAAATCTCGTCACTTCTCTTCTCTACCTATATTTCCCTCCCATTTCACTCTCATTCTTTCAAATTTCGTGTTGGCTCTTGAGTGGGAAGCTTCTTTCTCTATTCTCTCTCTCATGGGATGGACTCTCATGCCAAAATCTCGTCACTTCTCTTCTCTACCTGTATTTCCCTCCCATTTCACTCTCATTCTTTCAAAACGTTCAAGATTTTTGAATGAGATTCAACCTACCTTCTTCTTTCTCTATTTTGGGCGCTTCTCCTTCAAATCTCGCCACTTCCTCTCTCATCTGAGATTCTCCCACGATCAAAAATCATTTCATTCAAGAAGACAACGCAATCAATGTTCTAAGCGAGCCATGAATGATGCAAGGTGTTTGGAGCTTAGAAGGAGCTACTGGACGAGATTCGTAGAGAAAGGATCAAAGAAGATTGACTTTCATGCATTGCAGTTGCTGATGCATGAGAATCAATCTTTCTTTTGCCCATCTCTCAATACTAGTTACTTTCCCTGTTGCAATCTCTAAGGGTGCATGATTTCGAACCATTTGTGAAGGTTTGGGGTCAATCAAGACACCTTGTATGGAGGTTCAGGTGAGATAATCTTTGGAACAATGCAACACAGTGATTATGACGAGATTTGTTTGTTAATGATGTAACTTTGAAGAGACAATTAGTTCGTAGTTCATTTTGTGTAGTTGTGTTGTTTTGTTTTATTTCATGGTTTGAAAACGTTGAAAATTTTGTTTGTTTTGTAAGAAATTCCATGAGAAATGAGTCTTTTTCACTCTTACTATCAATGGTTTTCTACAGAATATTGCTTGAAATAGATTTCGAGATGTTTGGGAGTATATAATTTGTTTTGAAGAAAGAACCATCAACCTCATCAATCCTGGAACACATTTGGGAGCACTGGGAGGGACAAGTTTGATCACATTTTTCTTTCAAAGAATCTTGCTCCAAGAATCAAGTACTATTCATTCATGTAGTTTTAGAATGTTTTTAGTTTTCAACTCAAATCAGGGTCTATCAGAGCAACTTGCATGGAGATTCAGGTGAGAAAACCTTTAGAACAATGCAAGACAATAAAAATAATAAGATTTTATGATGCAACTTTGAAGAAGCAGTTAATTTGTAGTTTGTTTTGATAATTTAGACACCCATAGAGAACCCTTATTTGCACAAGCATGGTGTATAAAAATTTCATCATCTCCCAATTCCATAGGTGTGCCTTTCTGCATTTATTTTGGAAGTTGTACAATGCTTTTAAACCTCCTAGAATCCTTCATGAAGCACATCACTTTTTGAAGAGTGATGTGCCATTAGATATTTGTGGCCCAAAACAGTTGCATAAGGTGAGCAACTGCCAATCAGAATGCTTATGAAAGACTATTGATTTCACTGATCCCATTTCTAATGATTGAGGATGCCAATACTTGACCAATGCCCATTGGATTTTCTTGGATGGTCGAAGTTGCCATAAACCTCGGTTTTCACCAAGTCTTATACACAATCGTCAAAAAACATGCTTTGAGGTGTGTTATCCGAATGCGCTCATACTTGATTGGCACTACACTTTGCAACTGCATGAATAGCACCTATGTTGAGATGTGTGAAAAGTATCATGCCCATTGGATATGCTTTGGAGGCTCGACATCGCCATAAACTCCGTTTTTCACCGTGTTATGCACACCCATAAAAAACACGCTCTAGGGTGTGTTATTTGAACACGTACATACTTGATGGAAAATATACTTTTCATGTTTGTCAATTCCGCCTATTTTAAGGTGCATTCCAAGTATCATTCCCATCAGATATGCTTTTCATGGTGAAAGTTGCCATAAACCCCATTTTTCAACAATTGTTATGTACAATGGTCGAAAACCATGCTCTGAGGTGTGATTCAAACGTGCACATACTCTATGGGCACAATACTTTGTAATAGTGTCAATATCCCATATTTTGAGGTGCTTTCAAAGTATAGTGTCCATCTGATATACTTTGGATGGTCGAAGTTGCCATAAATACCGATTTTCACCAAGTGTTATGCACACCCCTCAAAAGCACAATTTGTGGTGTGTTATTTAAACACACACATACCCAATGGAAAGGATACTTTACACACACTAGAATACCACCTATGTTGAGGCACGTGCAAAGCATCATGCCCATCAGATATGCTTTGGATGGTGGAAGTCACCACAAACCCCGTTTTTCACCAAGTCTTATGGACAACTTAAAAAAAACATGCTCTGAGGTGTGTTATTCGGATGCACGCATACTTGATCAAAAAGTTACTTTGTACATGCATCAATCCCATGTATTTTGAGGTTCTTGCTAGGTATTGTCCCATTGGATATGCTTTGGATGGTCGCAGTTGCCATAAAGCCCATTTTTCACCAAGTGTTCTACAACCCCGTTTTTCACCGTGTTACTATTGGCATTATTTTTTCATTTTGACGCTTATCATACAGATCCACTTTTATTCACTTATTATTAGTAGGTGGGGAATAAGTTCCACATGGTGGGCTTACTTCCCACCATGTGGTCTTACCCTCTAGGTTGGGGGTGGACCACACACACACACAATTTGATTAGTAAATGTATCTCACACACACAGACACTTATCTCTTTACACACGAACACACACACACACACACACATACACACACACATACGAATACTTTCTTAACTATGAATTATTCTTTTATGTACCCTCGTGAAATCTTCCCTTTACACTTTCTTTTTAACCACACCACATACCAAGCGTTCCATACCTCCTCTAATCCTTGCAACCCCTTAAAAATCAAACTACATATGTGAGGCATGTGTCCAGTATTAAACCCATCGAATATGCTTTGTGGATGGTCAAAGTCACCACAAACACCATTTTCAAGCCTATGCACAATCGTCAAAAAACATGCTCTGAGGTGTCAAACACACACATGACCCATTGGAATGATAGTTTGCACACATGTTAATACCACCTATGCTAAGGTATGTGTAAAGTATCATGCCCATTGGATATGCTTTGTATGTTTGAAGTCACCATAAATCATATTTTTCACCATGTCTTATGTACAACAAAAAAACATGCTCAGAGGTGTGTTATAGTGGATATGCTTTGGATGGTCGAAGTCACCATGAAACCTGTTTTTCACCAAGTGTTATGCACACCCATAAAAAAACATGCTCTGAGGTGTGTTATTCGGATTCACAATACCCAATGGGAAAGATAATTTGTACACACATCAATCCAATGTATGTTCAGGTGCGTGCAAAGTGCCATGGCCATTGGATATTTGTGGATGTTTAAAGTTGCCATAAACCCCAGTTTTCAACAAATGTTGTGCAAAACTGTAAAAAAAACACGCTCTGAGGACTGTTATTCAAGCGTGCACATGCTCGATGGGAACAATAATTTGTTGAGGTGTGCAAAGTATCTTGTCCATAGAATATGGTTTGGATGGTTGAAGTCACCATAAATCTAGTGTTTCACCAAGTGTTATGCACACCCCTCCCTTCATGGGAAGGACTCAAATCTCCCAATGTTTATTGGATGGTGATAAAGCTGTGCGATGGATGACTCAACGTGATTGTCCCATGCAAGTATTCATGGGTGATTGGTCCTCTGGTGCAGTAGCCATGTGCATGAGAGCCATGTGGCAGTGTATAGTGTGGCTATGAAGTCTCTCGGTGGCCAGCTCCTACATGATCACATGGAAGGCGATCGAAACTCCCTCTTTTTGATCTCGGGCCTACGTAGATGTGCTTTCTTCTTCTATGCGCATGAGAGTCACCAAGTGATGCTATTGAGAATGGAAAGCTGGCTAGAGACCTAGTCTAAGCATTAGAGCCCCTCAGCTAAGTCGGCTTTTAGGGTCCTAAGTATACAAGACTTGTAAGGCCAACGAACTAGGTAGGGGTGAGGCTTTGTCTGTTGTCAATTTTCCTTAGTATATAGAACATTTGTTCAAATGTTTGTGTGGGATCTATGCACGAAAGTTGTATCTCAGTCTCACTATATTTCATGTGAGAAATATTTGGAGTGCGTGTGATATATACTCTATCACCTACATTCCTCCTAGTTTCTTGTTAGGTTGACTATCTCCCATGAATGGAGATCCATGTTTATGTCGTGGAACAAGCATGTATGCATCATTTTGTCATCAGGTAGCTTGAGCAATTGATTGATAAGGGAATACATTCATAACACAAAATCTTGAATTGCCTCCCCCTCTTTTTCTCCAATTCATTGCTTGGTTTTGGTATATCCTCATTAACTGCTTGATCATACTGCCTTAAGAAGGATTTCGACATGTTGATACAGTCTAAAAATGCCGGATGGGGAATGGGCTGAACTACCTGTGTTCCATTCTCACCAACATAGACGAGAAGTAGTTCATGTACTTGTCCTTAGTTATTCATCTATTTGTGGTGCACACTCATAGAAAGCTCTGCAGTTGTTTGTATGGTTCTTCATCTTTTGCTCCCTTAAAGTCTTGGAACTTCACCTTTATTGGTAGTAATGCTTTTCTTTGGTGCCTTGTGATCGAGGCGCTCCTTGGGAATGGCTCATATCAAATGCTTATACTTACTCAAATGCTCGTATTTACTCAATGCTTGACACCTATTGCGTTTTTGGATGGCCACCCTCATAGCTTGGCTCCTGCATTAGCCCCTCATTGAAGGTTGCATGCCTGGACTCTCAGGTTTGTCCGCCTTCTTCTATTCTCGCACACCGCTCTTGGTTGGATGCATGCCTTGACGTTTGTTGTGTTTCTAGATGGCCTTGCTCATAGCTTCGCTCATAAACTGGCTCCTTGTGGAAGTATTCAGTAGGATTTTTCAACGATGACTACTCGGGGTCTACACCATGCGGCGGTCTTGAGGCTCCTCTTGGTTCTGGTTCAGAGACAAGGACTGGTTCACTTCTGGGGCTGATGTTGTAGTGGATGATGGATCTCTTGTAGCTGGGCCAGGTCTCCTTACACCTTGTGCTCTGTACTATTGGATGCCACTCTTTACTCCTATTATTTTCCTTTAGCTGTCCATTCTCTATTTTATTTTTTTGGGGCTAAATGCCGTTTTATATTAGAGGGGGGGGTTAGTCCCAAGAAAACAACCCAAGTATAAGAAAAGGCCAACTAAAAGGGCACCCAGCACATGGCCAACGCTGGAAACAGCTGATCAAAACACCCCAGGGGAAGACGGGGAAAAACAACACCCTACAGGGCTTTAGCCACATCCACAAGGCAGTCCCCTACCAACATGTCATGCTTCATCACCACTCTGTCCGTGTCCACCAAACCACTTCTAGCATAAAGAATTATTTCTGTATCCATGTAGCCCAGCTTGACACCACTTGAAAAGGCAATCTGATTCTTTAGCCACCATATAGAGCCCAACACCACTGCTCGAATATATATGGCCAGCAAGCTATAACTGTAGAGGTGAACCCTGAGGTTTCACCCAGCAACACAGCTTTCCAATTAGCCCTCAAATGAAACCGAGCCGTCTGCCCACATTTCCTCACCGCAGATTGCAGCCTGAATCAAAAACCTCTCGCAACTGGACAATGCCAAAATAAATTATTGGTATACTCAACAGACTTACCACACAGAGCACAGGAAGGATTAACAAACAAATGTCTTGGCTCTCACTGGCAACCATTGATGTGCTAACTTCCACATCAACATACTCCCTTTTCATGGGAGCTAATAACCGCCATCCCTCTTCTAAGGCATACATTCTGTCAATCCTTCCAGCTCTAAAATCCTCACCCTTGCGACGGTTGGTCCAAGAAAACCCTCCTAGCCCCTCTGGATCCAACTGAACACAATCTTACTAACCCAAAATTTAGGCACAACTCTTCCCAAGCATTCATATCCACACCCACAGAGGCATGACCAGGATGTGATCTATCATTCCCACCCTCAGTAAAGTTCCAATCTCCCCACAAAAGTTACCGATAACCCCACATGTGATTGTTCAGGTAGACCAACACTCTCTCCTACCAAAGAGCGTACATACTGACCACATTGAAATCAAGACCCTCTACTGAACTTGCACTGCTGATCCCCCCCCTTCCCCTCATGGGATAGTTAACAAAAGTCTCAAATCCCAACTTCTGAAACAGAAACCAAAATCTGTCAAATTCTCCACACTTTACCTGAGAACAGAGAAACATCCGCGCTATTTGGCTGGTCCGCAGCATCCCCTGAGATTCCATGAGACAACCACGACTGATCTCACAAAACTTCCTATCCTAATAAAAGCTTCGCATTGTTGAAGGGTTCTCAAAGCTGAAACAATTTTGTCTGGCACTCATTACCGCACTAATGAACTAGAAGCAACCCTTTTTCTCTCTAAAATGTCATGACGGAGAATGACAATTTCCCTGATATAGTTTACGTAAGTAAAAGCTCTAACTGCAGCTTTCAGTAGGGATCCACGAGGATGCGCATTATCAATGTTGCTTTTGCTATCATCTAGATCTGCTGCCTCACCATCAGATTGTGCAGCACCATCTTCCTCTTCATGTCCATCGTCCCAAAAATCAACCCCTTGCTCTTGTTCTGCCTGTGAATCAAACGTATCCTCATCATCATCAGTGACAATGTCAGCATAGTCATCTTCAAAGTTATCTTCTTCACCGCTATCTTCTTCTGTCAAGCCTTCCTCCTGCCTCTCTACCATAATATCTTCTACTGCATTCTGCGACTTGAGTGTATCTTGCATTCCATCATGTACCTCCTCCCTGGTAATTGATTCATCGGTATGGCCTTTGTTGTCCCGTTTCAGCCAACCCTTTGGGCGAGGGAAGGCAGTAAGTAGCTGCACGGGATTGTTGCACAACAGGTGACCCAAACATGCAAGTTGTGTTCCTTCGGTTGATTTTTTGTATTTCGAAATCACATCCTCGTGACTAGCATCAAGATCTACTCCCAATATCTGACAGAATTCGCCATAATAACTGTGTCTCTCTCTTGCCTCTCCGGCGGGCTCGAGAAGCTTCATCACTTGTCTGAAAGACTCCGATTGGGGCTCAAATCTGATCTGATAAAGTGGTTTTTTCACATACACCAAATCCGGTCTGAACCAACCGGTACATTTTGTGATATTATTTCTAAGAGTCCGATGAAGCCTGAACGCTCGCGTCAGCTTATCCAATTCCTCCTTCGACTCTATAGTCACTTGAGACACAAGCGTCCACTCCTTCCATGGAGGCTCATAACCAGTCCTCTGGGTCCGTCTCACAAACACCAAGAAAAACTGAAGCATCTCGTAATTGAAGTTTCGTACTCGATTATCGTGCGCAACAGTCGCATTATGAATATCTATCTCTTCCAATTCCTTTACATCATTGACGGGAGACCACATCCTTACGTATGGCTTTGAAAGAATTGGCTTCTTCGGGGTACCGAAAACTGGTGCTTTATTGCGATAAGGACCATACGGTAGTGGGAGGGGATGAAGGTGAGCGAGAGGATGATGGCAGGAGAAGCTGGTGGCGATGGCGAAGGGCAGTACGGTCCGAGGATGGAGGACGCCATAGCCAAGCTTGAAGCTGGGGTTCTGGGCTTTAGGACGCCATAGCCAAGGGAATGCTTTCCTTGTCCGTTGCCAGCCATTCCGACTTCCCTTTAGAGGGCATTCCCGCTATCCCCTCTTAGAATTTGTCGGACACACCTTGAGAACATAGAAGTCATGTTGTTATGCGAATTTTAAGAAAGATTGGAGCGTCTTTTCAGTGAAACTCCATGGTCTCATCGGTTGCAATCCAGCAACAACGTTGGTAATCCTATTTGCACGCTTAGTCTTCCCAATTTCCCGGATGTTAGCGGCAGTCCCTAAAACCCTGGGAATGCTCTCTTAGAGCGTTGGAGCGGGGGGGTTGCCCATTGGTGGGCTTACACAACAGTCCTCTACATTAGATTGACTCTCAGTTGCACCACCCGTAGCCTGTTGCGCCAATTGCAACGAAGGCTCCTTAAGGCTTGAGCGTCAGAGATAAATGCTCAGTTGTGCCAGTCGAGCCGATCCAACGGTAGAATGTTGAGCTGGGATTTTGGAAAATCTAGCAACCAAGCTAGTAGTCCAATGCCAAGAAACAACATTTACCAGACATGGGGCTGCGAAAACATTTTGCTAATGGGGCTCCCCCAACACCGCTGGTTGGCTCGCAGGGAGGTCCTCTTACAACCTTAGAATGTCTTTAGGTTCCACAGATCGGGAATAGCTTGCCAAGCCGACATCAAGGGCAGCTACAAGCAGGTTTGAACATTGATGGTGACAAGGTGCCATTTCGACCAGTTCCCTTGCAACAAGTTTGGCCCGTTTTCCCTACAAATGACGACCTTGATGGCCAATATTTCAACATTTTTTATTGACGGCCTTGGACAGTATATATTGAGTCAATCAGAGTTGACTACATTATTTTTAACTCTTATTCATCACATAGTGAGTTTTTTTTCCAGCCCATATTTTCAGCATTGTGATTTCTATTTGTTTTTAAGGGATTAGACACTGCTGGTTCCTCTATAAACCGGTAAGACCTTCCCAATGGTGAAGCATACTATCACAATTGACAAGTTTGACGGAACGGGCTTCCATACATGGCAAGTATCTATTTGCTATTGCTCATGTCTGAGGGAGTTTGGTCGCTTGTTGAGGGAACACAAAAATTTGACTAAAGTGACGAACATGACAAGGAAGATGATTAGAAGGCGCAATCAATAATTGCGCTCCATCTCACCAAAGACCTTAGTCTCGACGCTCACATCGGCCAAAGCTATGTGAGAGTAGTTGGAGAAACTATGTGTGGGAGTAGTTGGAGAAACTATATCTTAGTCTCGAAGCTCACATCAGCCAAAGCTATGTGGGAGTAGTTGGAGAAACTATATGGCACCAATGGTAAATATTCAAAGTTAGCACTTAAGATTCAATTTTATGATCTTAAGATGCAATCCAATGAAGCACTTGGCACCCCCATCTGCAAGCTCAAAAGCAACATGGCACACTTAGCTCCAATCAACTCCACAATGGATGAAGACGATGCCATTGCAGTACTCCTTAAAAGTATGCCACCCAAATATGATGCCCTTGTTACAACACTCATGAATCTTCCATCTCCATCTTTCAAGGGATGCGCTTCTCGCAAAAGAAAGCAAGGTGAAGGATCAAGCCTCTACATCGGCATCCACCTCCTCAACAACCACTTCACATGCTCTTTCCATGACCGAGAAATCACATCTAAAGTGCAACTTTTGCAAGAAGAAGGGGCACACTGAATCTCGGTGCTTCAAGAAGTATCCATCAAGAAAGAAGTGTGGCAAATGCATGACCATCGGCCATCTCACCTGTGAGTGTACCGAGGGTAGTTTATCTAAAGAAGCATGCAACTGTGCTTAGGTCACTTCTCCAAAGCTACGTGAAGGGCTCCTTGGAGCCTATGTTTTCTTGTAAGCATATTGTATTAAAAATCCTCTCTATAACGGCATAGTCTATAAATAATTGGTGTTGGAAAAACGGGCCTTGGTATGGTCCTAACCCCCTCATGGTAATGGACAAATAAAAGAAATTAAGGGGCTAAAAAAGGCACTTGGCATGCGCGATTGACACGTGGAAGACGAAAAGAGAAATCCCATAAGTAAACCTGGCATCTATGGGTCCCTAAATATAAAATGGTTGTTGAAGGCCCTCCTCACATCCCTCGACTTCTTGGGGAATGAGGAGGTTGACTACGTGATGAGGGGTGTGGAAGCCCCGTACTCAATGCATGTTGGGCTACCATGTGGCAACATCTGCAAATTTCCTATAGTTGGGAGTGTAAGTCCAATGCAATGTTGTATTGAGGGGGTGTATTAAAATATCCATGTCATAGGAACCATTCCTTAGGAGGCATATAATCTAGATGCATGAATCATGTGGGCTCACAAAGGCTTATCCTCATCCTTATCTTGAGGAAGATAGCTCTCACCTACATCTATAAAGGGAGAGTAGCCTTGTGGCTAATTTGTATCACTCATATGGGCTAAAATTCAATTGGGCCAAGACGTCTTTGGATACTTCATGTGGTCACTTCTCTTATCTTCTTGCTTCACGGTGGATGGACAAAAATAGTAGAGCCTAACCCGCCTTCACAGCCACCCTCATCCACGTTTAAAACACCCAGACAACGCATTCACAAGGCAAAAGGCATCCATTCAACATCATTGTCTCTTCACATCTTCGGACACACGTCACACTCTGGTCACATTTCCACTGGAAGCTAAGAAACTCAGAAAGAACCCAGTGAATTACACAGCTCAAGACAAGCTCTCTTACTAACTGAAATCAAGTTCAGTAAACACATAAATGACCCATGAAACATAATTTCATCTCTGTGAGCATACACCACAACCACAACTATTTGCTATGCACAACCACATAAGGCCTTCACACATCTCATATACAAGCTGTTTGCAATCCACAAGCTCCCCTCAAAATTCTTTGAGGTTGAGGTGAGTCAAGCTCCCGCATCATAGTTCACAAGCAATTGATGAAGCCTTATGACCAACCAGGGCTCCTCCTCTAAGACGTGTCATCAAGGCACCCCTTGAGGTTCAGTCCCTCAAACACACAACCAAGATGCACAACCCAAGCTCTATGTCCATCCATGTCCCAAAGCAATGGCGATGTAAACTGGCACTCATCTTCTAAAACATACTGTCTACTCAGCTTGCAACAAAAAAACTGGCCATTATGCTTAGCCAACCCATGCTATGGATTAGTGTTCATCACTTGCCAAGCTAGAAATGGAATCTCCAACTTATCACGGGCCTCCACAGATAGAGACGCGGTCAGCCCATGTCTCACAATCTCTACTATGGCAGCATCCTATTCCTTTTCGATCGCTCTCTCCTTCATGCACAGATTACATCTCTACAAGGACCACTTTCCTTCGTTGGCTTTCTCCCCTCACATGACGAAAGCTACTCTGCGACTTCTTTTTCTCATAGAGCACACATGAGACTATGGCTTTCACACTATGTTAGTCTCCTATTCACAGTGTATGCACGACTAAACTCCCGTCGTCTGTGATCCTCCCAGCCCACACAGTAGCGATTTCACAGCCAAGTCTTCACAAGACTTCAGTAAGCGCTGACTGTACCATTTAGCTCGTCACCATGGAGCTCCACCTTTGTCGTCTTCTTCACAGCAGCTCTCTTTTTGCCGCCTTCACAGCGCTCACGAAGCTCCCCGCTTATGGCTCTCCTCCTCCTCACCTGTTACGTGAAGATGGCCAGCAAGCAGAATTCCCGTCATCACGGCCTCATGGACTCCATGCACTCTAGCCCACGTCTCGCAAGATACTCCCTGACTCACATATCACCCCGACTATCTCCTCGTTGCCTCTGAGCTCACCACCTCCTGTGCTACGAGCCTACGATCCCTTTTCCAGCTCACAACTGCTTCCACCATTACGACCTCTCCCTGTCTACGGCCTCTGAACTTTAGAGGCTCCCCGAAGCAACAGATCCCTTGACGAACCTCCGGCCTACAGCATTGTCATATTCTCTGCTCTCAAAGCTCCTTCTTCCACGTACATTCTTGGCTTCCCTCCAGAAGCATGCAGCGTGCAATCGCATCGCCACAGCTACCCTCTCCCTTGCTCCAGAGCTCACGAAGCTCCCATCGCTTCCGGTGCTCTCCCTGTCGTCTGAGATCCTTTGGGTGTCCACCACCCTTCACGAACTCACAGGCTCCCTCTTGTGGTCGTCGCAATCCCCTCGACAAGCAACAGCCCCTCCTCAGCTCACGTGTCCTCTCCTCCACACGAGCCTCTCCTGCTCCTCTCTCCTTTCCAGAGGAGCCCCTCCTCACGTAGCTCCTCGACTCCCGCTCCTCTCCCAGGACCCCGATATCCTTCCTCTGGCATGCTTCTTGCAGTCGCCACCTCGCCATCCAGAACCTCCTCGCCTCGTCCTCACGTAGCCACCTGCATGGATACCTTTTTTGATTATAGCCACGTCATCCCATGCTTTTTACCACTCTTCCACCTTCCTTCAAACTTTACACCAAGGTCATGGATGCCCAAAATCCCCTTCTTTAACACACCAATGCATGCTAGAAGCACTTAGCACCATATTCATTGACTATGTGCACACAATTGCATGCCACCAGTCGTTTAGCATTTGATTGCCCACTGACCATCCACATATGATGAACACCATCCCGTCCCTGGATACCATGAAGTGCTCGAAAGTTGCTCACACAAAATCTGATTGAACGCCAACAAGCACACACACAGGTTGAACATCACACATGTACATATGTACAGACGAGTTTGAGGTTTTCAAAAATCTTCACACACCTTTAGCAACCCCTACTCTTCTGCTGTGACATTCATGTCCAGCAGCTAAAGAAGAACATCAGCAAACCACCTGGATCAAAAACAAAGCAAGCTTGTGCTCTACGCCTCTGCTTTTCTCCTCCCGGATCAAAAGGATAACTTTGAACCCTCCACTGCCAGATATGCATAATCCACCATCCTCCTGGATCAAATGGAATCAACAACACACCAATTTGATGTAGCCACCAGCTCCTTCCATGTATCCACTTCCTCACTAAGCCTCCAGGATCCCATATCTTATTCTGCCAAGATATTACACAACTCCACTGGCTATCAGCCGTTACACTTATATCATGAGTCTTGCTCATCTTCACATGAGCTACATTTTTTGAGGTCACTACCTCACACACAGATCTCATGGGCACAACCAGCGCATAATCTGTGATTAGGGACTTCTCGGCATACCCTATTGCCTCAACCTTGAAAGTTGCAAAACTTAACCCATCACATGAATTATCAAGGCCACCCAGAAGCAAACAAACATTCTTCTCACCTGAAGAATGCTCAAACATATCAGCATACTCTTTCTTGTCATTGCCAACCACACATACAAAATCCATGAGGGTATCATCAAGTAAAGCATCCAGCTGATCATCAATCACACTATCACTGCTGTCCTTCTCAACATGCATACTGGTGTTTTCATTCTCTTTCGAAGAGATCAATGCTAGCATATCATCCAGTGCATCATCAAGAACACAATCCATCTCATCCTCTGAATCACCATCATCTTGTAAACACTGAATCTTAACCTCATCATACTCATCACAATTTGCATGCACACAATCAACACTTGCTGTCTGTAGGTCTTTTACTTTATCAGTAATAGCCACATCAGCTTCATCACTGTCACACATGATTGAGCTCTCATCTTCACTACTAATTTCACACTTCTCTTCCTCATTTGCTGAACCTGAAATCTCAACTTCTTCGGTATGCACAATCACAGTGTCAACCACAAACTGATTGCATTCAGCCATCATAGGCATATCATCACCACTCAACACTGGAGCATGATCATCATCTACACACATAGACTTATCCTTAGCTGCCTTTAATGGGCTCTCAACATTTCTGCCATCTATGGTAGCAACCCCTTCTCTCGGGCTCTCTTCTACCACCTCGCATAGATCTAGCTGAGCAACACCCTCTTCCATAGCAAGTGACAAGCCTCCACTCATAAGTGTAATGATATCCAGCTCCCATACATCATCAGGTTCCTTCAACAGTGAAGACAATTGACTCTCTTCCTCTGATGAGATGCTCTCTTCCTCTGTCTCACTCAAAAAATCTCTCTCTTCATCTGTGACTGTCTCCTCAAGTTCCTCTTCCAATTCCAGCCTACAGCTCATCACATAATCTGGTACTCTCCTTGCATCAGCTGAACTTCCTTCTCCTCCATCCATAGCGTCTCCGCTGTTATTTTGACCTCTGCTTCTTCCTGCAATCTCTATCCAATTTAGGCTGAGTGTTTTCATCAGCTCCACAGCTTCATGCAAATCCTTTCTCAGGGAATCATCCTGCACAGTAACAGACACCGGCTCTTTCTCTACATATGCCTTGATCATTTCTGGCCTACTGACCAGGGTTTTAGGCTCCTCTTGCATACCAAGCTGCCTCAGTCTCTTGACCTTCCATTCTTTCTCTCTAGCCACTCTTACTGCATCCTCAAAACTATCAATATTCTTCATCTCCACCTTCAGACGGAGGGTAGACTCCAGACCAGCCACAAACCGGCCTCTCTTTATCATTTGCGGGGGTACTTCAGGAATCAAAGCCTCACACCATAGACTCCACAGTCTACCAAACTCTATCAAATACTGATCCACATCCTGATTATCCTTTTGCTGAATTTTGCACAACTCCTTCCATACTTCATTAGGGCTCCTGGATTGTGCAAACCGTGCAAGAAAAGCTGCTCTCACCACTGTATACTCCGGATTTTGATGCTGAGGATGAGTAGTCCTGAAGGCAGCCACTTGAGTCAGCAACCATGCTTTTGCATCTCCCTGCAAACAATAATTCATGATCTGAGACAAAATCTGGGGGGTTGCCCTATCCTTCATAAGTGCTGTGAATTCCATCTTTTCCAAGAATCTCACTGCATCCTCATATGGCATCCCCCAAAACTCTGGAAAGTCCTCTGCCATCCTCACAATCTTTCAACTGTCACACACCCTGGCTTTCTCAACCACAACAAAATTGGAAGGCAACAAAATAAACTCACTACTGAAGAAGCTCACTTTGCAACCGAAGAGTCTTCTTTTTCCTACGGGCAAGCACTTTCAAAGCTCTCTGCACTCTAGCTCGGAGTCGGATCACACGTAGCTGGACCTCAATACATCTGTCCCTCCTGTGACCACATTTTCCACACCACTCACACTGTATCACTCTCATGTGTGGATTTCTCCCCATTGCTTGCAACACGTCTCAGAACACCTGCTCCTTCAATCTTGTAAACTGAAGTGAACTTCCTCCGTGGAGGCACCAAAACGTGGATGGACAAAAATAGTAGAGCCTAACCCGCCTTCACAGCCACCCTCATCCACGTTTAAAACACCCAGACAACGCATTCACAAGGCAAAAGGCATCCATTCAACATCATTGTCTCTTCACATCTTCGGACACACGTCACACTCTGGTCACATTTCCACTGGAAGCTAAGAAACTCAGAAAGAACCCAGTGAATTACACAGCTCAAGACAAGCTCTCTTACTAACTGAAATCAAGTTCAGTAAACACATAAATGACCCATGAAACATAATTTCATCTCTGTGAGCATACACCACAACCACAACTATTTGCTATGCACAACCACATAAGGCCTTCACACATCTCATATACAAGCTGTTTGCAATCCACAAGCTCCCCTCAAAATTCTTTGAGGTTGAGGTGAGTCAAGCTCCCGCATCATAGTTCACAAGCAATTGATGAAGCCTTATGACCAACCAGGGCTCCTCCTCTAAGACGTGTCATCAAGGCACCCCTTGAGGTTCAGTCCCTCAAACACACAACCAAGATGCACAACCCAAGCTCTATGTCCATCCATGTCCCAAAGCAATGGCGATGTAAACTGGCACTCATCTTCTAAAACATACTGTCTACTCAGCTTGCAACAAAAAAACTGGCCATTATGCTTAGCCAACCCATGCTATGGATTAGTGTTCATCACTTGCCAAGCTAGAAATGGAATCTCCAACTTATCACGGGCCTCCACAGATAGAGACGCGGTCAGCCCATGTCTCACAATCTCTACTATGGCAGCATCCTATTCCTTTTCGATCGCTCTCTCCTTCATGCACAGATTACATCTCTACAAGGACCACTTTCCTTCGTTGGCTTTCTCCCCTCACATGACGAAAGCTACTCTGCGACTTCTTTTTCTCATAGAGCACACATGAGACTATGGCTTTCACACTATGTTAGTCTCCTATTCACAGTGTATGCACGACTAAACTCCCGTCGTCTGTGATCCTCCCAGCCCACACAGTAGCGATTTCACAGCCAAGTCTTCACAAGACTTCAGTAAGCGCTGACTGTACCATTTAGCTCGTCACCATGGAGCTCCACCTTTGTCGTCTTCTTCACAGCAGCTCTCTTTTTGCCGCCTTCACAGCGCTCACGAAGCTCCCCGCTTATGGCTCTCCTCCTCCTCACCTGTTACGTGAAGATGGCCAGCAAGCAGAATTCCCGTCATCACGGCCTCATGGACTCCATGCACTCTAGCCCACGTCTCGCAAGATACTCCCTGACTCACATATCACCCCGACTATCTCCTCGTTGCCTCTGAGCTCACCACCTCCTGTGCTACGAGCCTACGATCCCTTTTCCAGCTCACAACTGCTTCCACCATTACGACCTCTCCCTGTCTACGGCCTCTGAACTTTAGAGGCTCCCCGAAGCAACAGATCCCTTGACGAACCTCCGGCCTACAGCATTGTCATATTCTCTGCTCTCAAAGCTCCTTCTTCCACGTACATTCTTGGCTTCCCTCCAGAAGCATGCAGCGTGCAATCGCATCGCCACAGCTACCCTCTCCCTTGCTCCAGAGCTCACGAAGCTCCCATCGCTTCCGGTGCTCTCCCTGTCGTCTGAGATCCTTTGGGTGTCCACCACCCTTCACGAACTCACAGGCTCCCTCTTGTGGTCGTCGCAATCCCCTCGACAAGCAACAGCCCCTCCTCAGCTCACGTGTCCTCTCCTCCACACGAGCCTCTCCTGCTCCTCTCTCCTTTCCAGAGGAGCCCCTCCTCACGTAGCTCCTCGACTCCCGCTCCTCTCCCAGGACCCCGATATCCTTCCTCTGGCATGCTTCTTGCAGTCGCCACCTCGCCATCCAGAACCTCCTCGCCTCGTCCTCACGTAGCCACCTGCATGGATACCTTTTTTGATTATAGCCACGTCATCCCATGCTTTTTACCACTCTTCCACCTTCCTTCAAACTTTACACCAAGGTCATGGATGCCCAAAATCCCCTTCTTTAACACACCAATGCATGCTAGAAGCACTTAGCACCATATTCATTGACTATGTGCACACAATTGCATGCCACCAGTCGTTTAGCATTTGATTGCCCACTGACCATCCACATATGATGAACACCATCCCGTCCCTGGATACCATGAAGTGCTCGAAAGTTGCTCACACAAAATCTGATTGAACGCCAACAAGCACACACACAGGTTGAACATCACACATGTACATATGTACAGACGAGTTTGAGGTTTTCAAAAATCTTCACACAACGGTTGGCTGCTTTCTCTATTTCATGACACCCCCAGGATCCTGTAACTGAACCTTGAATAAGCCTCCACACTCCTCAAAGCAATCATCACTCTCCTTGACAAAAGTCATGGAGCAGGCATTCATGGCCTCCACAACAAGACTTCCCCCTCTAACTGCCACGAAGGTTTTGACCCTCCAATTGTTCCTCATATGATAAAAACAAGGCAAACAATGTGCCCAATACAAGCTACTAAAGTCTAAATGTATGCACAGAGTATACATATCGTTTGATCCACTCATAGTTTGCTGGCTTCAAAAACAAACCAGGTACCTCCTGGAGGCACTCAAGACATCCACGTGTAACTCTACTCTACAACCTTCAATGCCCCTGTACTCCTTTGAACTTGATCATGGAAGACTTACTCCTACTTGGATAACTCGGCCTTCTTCTTTCTGTAGTCGCTACAGAATTGTTTCTTCTTATTCTTGCCTCCAATTTCAAAAGGATCCTCATCATCATCAGCTTTGTCTTCTTTCTTCTTGCTGGGCTTGTGGTTGCCAAGCTTGCACTTTCCCAAGTGCTTACCCTTGCTTTGGCAATAAAGGGTTATCATTGCCAATGTCCTTGTTTAGATCTTTTCCCTATCCTCCTCTTGTACTAGTCTAAAGAATATAGCCCCCAACACCTCAAAAGTGAGTGGCTATGACCTTTCATAAGTCGTGATGCTATTTTCAAAGGTTTTGAAGCTCTTTGAAAGCATGTTCAACATGAGCATAGGCAACTAAGCTGGTCCACCTAGTGACCAACTACTCCCACTACCTTTATTTTCATCAAATAGTCATGCATGGCATCTCCCTTCTCCACCCACTTAGTTAACACTTGATTCTGGAGATTAAGGATCCTTCTTGTATTATTGTTTTCATATAAGTTCTTCAAGATGTCCCATGCTGCCTTTGAAGTCTCCGCCTACTAAATATGCGGAATCACTACGTCTGTTGTTGTCCCTATAATCATTGACAATGCTTCTTCATCCTTTTCCTCCCATTGTTCCACCTCATATGAATTAGCATGTGTAGTTACCTTTCCTGTCACATCCACTAAATCTCCTACAAGAATTACTACTTGAAGTACCCACATAGGGGCCTTTATATAGAGCCCTATGCCCTCCAATCTAGCTGACCAATTGCCCGTCACAAACGTAAATGGCCGACTACACCCGCCTCTTGCCAACCTAGTCTGGCCCTTTGCGGACCTAGTCTCGACCTTTCTTATGCCATGCTATACTTGACTGCATATTGTAGTTTGCTGCAATTGCTAGCCTAATCTGCCATGTGGCATACTGTTATTTTTTCGACTCTATTGCATGATTGCCAACCCAGACCCAATTTATAGGCTGGTAGTCTACTCTCCTACCTCCTACAAGCCTATAGATGTTGCTCTTGTGGAAATATTAAAACATTGTTTAGTCTTAGGTTAATAATAAGGTTGAAGGATCTTTTCCCCTCATTGAAGTTTTTCCTACACTTTTTCCCTCATTGAAGTTTTTCCCTTAACCACAATCAGTCGTTGAGTTACTTATTTGTAAGGGTATTAAGCCTAGTTTGGTTTACATCCTAGGGTTTTAGGGTTTTATACCCTTGTACTTTGTTTCAACCTCTCATTCTCAATACATCAATTCAACAAGTTGTTTCTCCTCCATCATTGTGAACCTCACATTCGTTGCTCACAAATGGGTATTAGAGCAGGTTGCCTCTCACTCCCCTATGCATCCCATGCCCTCAAGAAGCACTTGTGTCATGAAAACCCTCAACTGTGTCATGAGAAACTCTATCGGAGAACTCATTTTCAGTTAGTGTCACTGGCATCCACAGTGCATGGCCATGAATTGCCATGCAAAAAGCCAACTCAACAGAGCAACAAACTATGTAGGCAACCACGTGGCCTACCACGCAGGCAATTAGGTCAATAGTAGCTGCCACAAGGGACTATCATGCAGTCAGCCAATAGATATAGGACACGTAGGCAATGCAGGAGGACACGCAAGCAAGCGCAGCAAGTGCCACGTGGTAGTGCTGATGTAAGCATCTACCACGTGGCTAGTGGCTGCCACGTCAGTAGGTCAGTACCCATTAGGGGATCAATGGACCAGGTAGCTCAACGACGACGCCAAGGGTCGAGCCTACTGGGTGGTTAGTTTGAGTCCCAAGGGGGCCTATAAAAGGTACCCACTTGGCCTTCATTCCTCATCCCATGACCTCAAGCCTTACAACCTTCAATGAAGCGATGTAGGCCTCCCCGCAACCCAGCAGGGTAGCCTCAGTCTCTTCATGGATCTAGTGAGGATTCACCTCCTCTAGGAAGTCTAGTTCTTTTGAGTTTTGCAGTGAGGGTTTCAACCGCTTCATACCGTTGTATTCAGCCCTTTGGGCATTCAAGTTATATATTCCTCTTCGAAGGCCCACTATATTCTCTCCCTTTGGCTCACTCACATCCATAGCATCACTTGTGTATTTAGTGCATCATCTATCGGTTTCAGTAAGTGTTGAGCAGGAGAGGGAGAGAAAAAGAGAGAGAGAGAGAGAGAGAGAGAGAGAGAGAGAGAGAGAGAGAGAGAGAGAGAGAGAGAGAGAGAGAGAGAGAGAGAGAGAGAGAGAGAGAGAGAGAGAGAGAGAGAGAGAGAGAGAGAGAGAGAGTCAGCCGCTACGTTGGTATCAGAGCTTCAGTTTTCTTTCTTAAGATAGAGAGGGTCAGTTTAATGATAGTCCCCCATTGCGGTAAGGACGCCATGAGTGCTAGTGAGTAGTCCAAAATAGGAGGAGAGCGGGGATTAAGTTTCAACCCCCCACCACTAGACAATCCTATAGACACTTCCATGTATATTATGATAGCCATGTTACAAGCTATGATGCAGATACAACAATAGTCCAGGAGAGTATAAAAGCTCAAAGTTTGAAGGGGAAAAGCACAAAAAGCAAGTCCCACAAGAGAAAAGTAGATATGGAACCCCCAACATTCAAAAAAAGCCACATGGCAAGGGGACGAGCACCTCAAAAGAGGGCCCACAAGGCTAAAAGCAAGGAAATTGCATATTTGGAGAAGAAATCTATTGGTTCCTAGGAAAAGTCCGCCTATTTTGGCTAAATTTAGGCCCCAAATTTTCAAAATTTTGATTGCTTGCCAAGATTATAAATTAGAGAGTAATCTTGCTTTTTGTATCCATGCCAATTCAAATTATCTCTATTGCAGCCTCTATGAGCTAGATTTCTAGTATGTTCTCTCTATTGGAATGAAAACCTTTTGGGTATTTGGGGGCATAAGGGAAGGGGGGGGGGGGATTAGCCCTTATTTGGGGCCCCAAGTCTGTGTACCTCTCTCTCTCTCTCTCTCTCTCTCTCTCTATCTCTCTCTCTCTCTGTCTCTCTCTCTCTCTCTCTCTTAACTAAAACAACCAAACAACATGGGGGAAGCCAACACGTTGGAATGGAAAAGAATGGCACACCTACCCCTAAAAAAAAGATCATCCATTAGGGGAGAATTGGGATCTCAAAAGGGCCTCCAATTAGTGTTTCCTAATTTCAAGGGATTAGAGAGTGATTTGAGGTGTACCAATGAGAGTGCTAGAAGCTGTGGGCAATGGTATGTTGAGGTGGAGGGTGGGCAGGCCTGCAGAGAGCCACTATTGGTTGCTCCCCTTACACTAGGGACCACCCAAACCATCCCTCCCCCCTCTTAACCCATGTTTGACCCTCCTATCAGGTGCACCTCCCCCACATGAGCCCAAAACTGCCTTCAATGGCATGGTAGGGCCCTTATGGCGAATTTTTCTTCTCCCCTCCCTCTATCTAGGACCTATGCCCCCCACTGTTCTGGTCTAGCCTGCCAAATCACTCAGATTTGAACCAAATCCCACGCATTTTCCCTCTCCCCCCTCTTTCTTTGCTCCCTCCTGCTTTGGCCTACTTGTTGCAGCTCCTCTCTCTCTCTCTCTCTCTCCCCTCTCCCTCTCCTGTGCCTCTGTTGGAGCTGCTCTGTCCCTCCTCTTCTCCCTCTCCCGTGCCTCTGTTGTTGTTTCTCTGTCGCTCTCCTTCTCCCTCTCCTGTGCCTCTATTGCTGCTGCTCTATCCCTCTCCTATGCCTCTATTGCTGATGCCCTGTCCCTCTCCTTCTCCCTCGTTTGTGCCTCTGTTGGAGCTGCATTGCCTTGTGTAAGAGTCCCATTCTTGCTGTTGCAACCTCTGCAAGCATGGTGAGGAGAAAGGCTACAAGACCACGCAATGATGTGACCTCTTGTGTCTTCCACAACACCAGAAATGCATTGGATGAGTGGATCCCTTGCACCTACAGCTTAAATGACTGGATAGTGATGAAAGGATCAGCCAAAGGCCCACATAAGCTTCCCAAGAGCAAGAGAGGTGACATCTTGCATGTGTGGAAGGGGCGCATCTTGAAGTTCAAGTTTGGGAAAAAAGGATGGCTCGCAAAAGTGCAACATGTTTGCATGGGAAAAGATATGTGGCTTCCTCCATCAATCAATCAATCTAGGATACCATCACACTGCGAGCCTTTCTATCTATGTACCTTTTTCACCTATAAGTGTAATGAGTCCATTTGGAAATTTTGTGTTTGGTTTCTAAGAGCTCTTATTCATGGTGGCAGATGTTTCCCTTCGGACCTGGAGGAGTGGGAACCAGTTGAATCATTCATAGGCAAGTTCACTGTGATTAATGAGGATTTAGGTAAGCAAATGCATGCCGAGGAGAAGTTGGCCTCCTTGCAAATGAAGAATGTGTATTGGTATAATGCAACATATATCACTCCAATGACATCATCAAGCTATGGCCGTCTGCAAACCATTGCACTGCCACAACTTCAAGACATGGATTGCAACAATGTGGACTCGAGGACATTGCAATCGTACAAGGACAAGATTGCAAAGGATGTGGGCATGGCCATGAAGTTTACATTTGGATCCAAATGGGCAAGGTTATCTTGGTTTATGCCTCTACACATTTTTGCTTCTTTATTTCAGAATACACATATGCATAGAACAAAAACTATGTGGTCCTACAAGTGTGTAGATGAAAATGCTCTTGAAGATTTACTTGAGATGAATTGGGGAACCAGGTCAGGTGACCAAAAGGGTGATGTGTTTCAATGTCATGCATGTAAAGACAATGTGGTTATTAGATACCATTTGTCATGCCAAATGTTGTATTTAGCTTTTCAGTACAGGCGCTGGAAGAAAACAAATGGCCGGTGGCTTCCCCTAGACTCTAATGATGAAGACAATATGGGGGTAAGTTTGTCTATTGATGTTGAAGAGAGAGATGTCAAGAATGTGAATGTCACATCGCAATGGACTTTAAGGGATGTGTGAGAACACCTATTGGTCATGGAGGATGGCATGTCAGATTCCTTCTACTTTACCTTAATAAATGGTGGTAAGATCAGCCGCCATGTGGAGAAGTGCATGCATAGTGCCAATTTCATTCCTCCTGCAACTTTGAAGATTGCTAACAATGTGTTTGACTAGTGCAGCATTTAATTTTTTGTCTGTCAAATCCTAGTTATTGCTTCAAAAGATGATGGATAATTAAATTAAAATGTTATTTCTTTTAATGTTTTCTCCTTTCAGTTCATGGTGGTAAATGTTTTTCAAAAATTTTGGGGATTTTATGATTAATTTTAATTTTTAGGGTTTTGATATATATTAAGGGGTAAGAGCCCTTTTCACATCACATTCTCACTTTCACATTTAGAGAGCCATAGAAACTCCCGTCCTCAGAAGTTACTCCCTGCATCAACTGCTATTTGCCATGGATTCAGCTAGAACTATGTTCCATGACTTCATCTCATGAACTGCATTTGCAGATCGTGAGGAAGAGCTATTTTTAGTGTTTGATAGGACTTTAGATGTCCTAGGCACATATATGCGAGCCAAGGATGACTTCTCAGATCTCATCCTTTACATGCAAGATAATTTCTCAAATTTTGCCTATACACTTGACCACACTTCAAAGAGATGGGTTCCCATCGATTACATAAAGTATCTGTTCATAGAGGAACCCAAGTTTGTAAAGCGCTTGGCCCGCTTTTGTGACAACCTTACAGATGAAGGGTTTATCACAGTCGAAGTTCAAGACATCCTAGATGCAGGGATCATAGGAAATATAGGCACCAAATTCCTTTCATGGGAGATGACATCCATCTTCCTTCTCCAAGAAGGAAATTTAGAGGAAGAAGCCTCATCGTCTAGCACCCCCTCTGTTAGAACTGCTGATCTGGTCGTCCCTAGACTAGACTTGGACATCTACATGGAAGAGTCTTGACGATCCAACAGAGGAGATGGAAGCAGCTCAAGCATTGAGCCTACTTCAAGAGCCCCCAGTAGAGCAAGAATCTGCATCAGAGACCGTTGACCTAGACTCAGAATTATGGTCCTTGTCCCCCCTCATCATCGATGGAGAAGAGTACGTATACCTCCATGACATAGAGATTCTTTTTGGACTACGAGAGGATGAGGCACTCAGAGTCCTATCAGGGTTTGATGTTGACACAAGTGTCAAAGATCCCGGGGTTTTAGGTATTGAAGACCAAACAATAGAAGACTTTCTCTTGATGACGCTGGTTTCAATGAGGGATGCAGACATGTCCGTATACGATGCACAACCCTCTCATGCAGTAGCTTCCACCTCCAATACAGATCAGGAGAAAGCGTCCACCTCCCAAATGGAACATCACACATCACCTGGCTCCATCAACATTGCAAATGAGGAAGGGATAGAAGCCGACGACGCTGTAGTGGTAAGTTCGAACAATATTTTTTATTTTGATGTTCTTTTAGTATAATTTGTTTTGTCGATCTTCTAATGTTTGTTGAATTGTTGCAGGATGCATTCGAGCTTGATGAATTTTCATCTTGACGGGGTAATGTTCGCAGCACATTTGGGTGAGATCATTCTTCGGCCCATTACCTTGGCAAAGTCGCAGAGCATATCGTGGTCTTTCACGGCAAATTTTCTCCTCGAGGTCCTTTGGAGCTGCTGAAGTGCAAAGCATTGTCGCGCGCTATCGGATACTCCAACATTACTCGAAATGCCGACAAAGTCATTTTGGTACACCGCCTGGCTGCTATCAATGCCTTTGGATCGAACATTCATGGCAAGGCATTGATGGCAACGGGTATGTCTTTGGCAGTAGGAGAGGATGATGTTAGTGCTGTTGCAGCTAGATTTATATCTAGGAATCCACTAGGGGATTCCAAGACCCCTATTCTCAATGTACTCAAACTAGCCAAGAAGAAAGATAGCCTGTGAGGCCTTTTATATGTATAAACATATATTTAAATGGATACATGATTACATGTCTTTATTATTTGTTTTAAGTTATCATTGCTCGTCATGAATTCCATTGTATTTGGTTTAAGTCGTTCATGATATATTTTCTCCATCATTTTAGTTGTGTTAATTTAATAAAATTCTAGCCAATTTAGTATCCATTTCACCAATTCTGGGTATCAAGAGTTCATTTCTGTCAAATCCTAAAGGAATTTCACCATCGCGCAAAAGGTAAAAGTGTCCGGCATGTCGCCAGGTCCCCAAAAGGCCCAAAACCCACCACGGCACGAATTTGGGCATTCTGGACTTGGGGCTTTTTGGGGTCCTAGCGACGTGCCGAACACTTTTCCCTTCTGCGCGATAGTGAAATTCCTTCAAATTTGACAGAATTCAGAACTTAACTTAAAATGATCATTTATTGCAAGCATTGAAATGGAAAATATACAACAATGTGAGAGTGTAGAGAACGTCGATATATTTTATTTAAAAAAATCGACCCTTGGGCCTTAGATACAAGATGGTGCCTTTAAGGGCAGGGGGTGGTCTAAGTCCTAAGAGTGGGCTGCAAGAGAATCTAGGGCTTCAAACTTGGGTCACTCCGTAGCTGCTTCGCCAGAGCCATGTCCTTGTCCATGACCATGACGCGCTTTGCATGGATGGCACACAAGTTGGCGTCCTCGAACAGAGTGGTGGTCACTTGCTTTGCAGCCTCCTAGAGCGGCCCCATAGCTCATGTGCTGAAGCGCACGTCATTCTTGTACCCCTGTGCGATCTCCTGCACCACATGTTGGAAGGGAGCACGCGGGATCAAGTTGTCGGTGGTCTTCTGCATTTGCCTGATCTCCCTTAGGGCCCGCACTCCTGGTTTTGCTCGATACAGCTTCCTGACTCTTGGTGGGGGCCTTACAGGTACCCGAACACCTTTCCATGGCCTCCTGTCTTCCTTGAACTTCTTCCACTGCTCTTGTCTGCGTTGGTCCTCCTCCGAGTCCTCCTCTCATTGACGTCTCCAGCATAGGCCTTCTTTGGGATGGGGCTTCCTCGGAGTCTGCTTTACCCTCCTCATGGGACAGGGTTCATCTCTGCCATGGGCTGTATCTCTGGGAGAGGGAAGATGGTGCTCTTCCTAGCAGTCTGTTGACCCTCAGGAAGCCTCTCTATATCCGGGAGGTTATCGAACACATTTTGTTCGATCGGGAGAGGGATGTCATGGGGAGGGGAAGGCCGAGGGGAAGGCTGAGGGGAAGGTTGAGGGTCAGGCTGAGGCTGAGGCTGAGGGGAAGGCTGAGACTGAGGGGAAGGCTGAGGGTCATGCTGAGGCTGATGAGGCTGAGGGTAAGGATGAGGAGAAGGCTGAGTGGAAGGCTCATGCTCTTGGGGCTGGGGAGTGGGCTCACGGGACTTGGGGGAGGTTGGGGGAGGGCTCACGAGAGTTGGAGGAGGTGCCACCAGACTCGAATAGGTTCATGTGCGTGGATGCCATGGAGGTGGTGGAGCTAGAGGAGGAAGGGTGGAGGCGGCGTCCAGTGGGTCTAGCAGTGTTCTTCACTCTTGCCATTTAATAATGAGAGTTAGGGTTTTTTTTAACTTTTTATAAAGGCCCATCATGTTTTGACATCCCTTTTAATCATATTTAGGGTTTCATCGTGCCCTCGCCCTAACCCCTCCACCCCCCCACCCTCGTCGCCCTCCCCTCCCTTGCCCTCCCCCTACTTACCCTGCCCACACCTGTCGCCCTCCCCCATACCCCCATCCCCCCCTCCCCCCATCCTTGCTACCACTCCACCCCTCCCCTTGCCCCGCCCCATGCCCCTCCCTTCTCTCCCCCCTCCTTCACCATGTCCCCACTTTCCAAACGTCGTGTGAGTACCAAAATTGTGGTCAAAATAAGCAAGATATTAAAGAGTGAGTACACAAATTGTGGTCAAAATAAGCAATATATTTATTTCATATTTGTATACAATTACACCATAGCTTCTATTGGTGGTTGGACCCATCTGCTCCCTTCTGTCACTCTAGCTTGCAACCAATGTGTGACTCCTTGACTCCTTATGGATGCTTTCCAAGCACTATGCCTTCTATTCTTTGATACAATTTGAACTGCTTTTGCAAGAGCCTGATGCCTTTGCCTTTTCAGACTTCAAAGTCCTTCCTAGTAAACATCTAAAAAACCAGTCAAACATCTCATGCAATGCATTGCTGCAAGTGACACCACCACCATGCCTTGAGTTCTTGAAGTAGGCTGCCTTGGCTCGGCTCTATAGTGCGACTTCTCCATGCCTTGTGTATTCTAAATTGACAAAGGACCCCAATTTTGTACAAATCATGGTCCGTGTGCATAGAGAATATGCTACAAACAGGATGAGAATCAAATAAGCAACAAAAACTATTTATAAAGCAAGTGCTAAATATTACGATGGTGCCAAGATTACCATGTAATGCGTAATGTGCGACTCCCCCCATGCTTTCACCATTAATTGCATAAACTCTTTCACAGCCATCCTGAACCTTTCATAATACATCTCATCGATTTGAACCTAGCAAAGCAATTTTATCAATGCATCTACCTTTGTCCATACTTTAGCTCTCAAAGTTGCTACTTGAGAGCCTTATTGGTCATGCATTCACACAATGCTTTCCAGTATTCTCAACCCGAACTACTTTGAGACAATGTATGTTTGTCTTTGTCGAGATTGTGGTTCGATAGGAATCTCCTTGCCTTCCCTCCACCCATGGATACTTTTGCAGGAAGATTCTGTGTTGCCCCAGACATTTTCTTATCCTCCTTAAGTTTGACATGTCCTCCATGGAATCCCATCTCTGACAAAAACTTCTCAGCTTCTGCAATGCACTGTGCGGATACTTCTTGCAGAATTAAATTCCAATCATAAACAAGATGAAAATACAATAACTTATCACGTACGCGCAGTTCTACATGTAAAGTACATATGTGTACTCTCTCAAGTGGGATGGGCAAGATGGGATCCCACTTTGGATCCTTCTTGTCACAATTCGGAGCTTGCGTTTGGTTGTAAGATAGAATGCCATTCTCCCATTGTAAGCCAGCCTTTTGCTTACATTGTGAACACATGCAATAAAGGCATGTGTTCATTGCATTTGCCCCTATATCACAACCATGCAAGCACTTGAGGGTTTTCAAATCACTAGCAAGATGCCATTCAACTTGAAAGGTTCCATGGCCATCGACTGTCAATGTTTGCCCTTCCTCTTGTCTTCGGATGGTCTATGGGATTCTTGTTCTATCTAGAACCCATTCAATGTCTCATGGCACTCTTTCAGAGTCTCAAATGCTGCAAGCCACCATATATCTTTCTCTGATTGCACTGAGAAATCTTGCTCTACTTCTTCATCCCCTTGAACAAAGGCTAAGGCTTTATTCATAATGCAGATGCTGACTCTCTTTAACTTGTGTTCTTTCACCAATTGAACTTCATCCATTTTGATGACAAATATGAGATTCGCATTGCAATCTGTACAACAAAAGAGAAAAATCATTAGGATAAACATGATATAGGGAATGAACTAAGTAAAGTGCAATGCTATAATGGATTTCCTCTTACCATCTTCTCTCATGCCATAGAATTTGACCATTGCTTGTTGCAGTTTCTCAACATCTAAGTAGACATTGTTGAAAGCATTCATCTCAAAGGTTTGCAAGCCAGATTTCTTTTTACTCTTCCAAGTCATTGTGCCCCTTATGCAATGGTACCCTCCAAGCATTTCTGTTGCACATTGGTTTGTTTCTCGCCGTGCACATCTCACAGACCAAGGTGTGGGTGGGGGCAATGTAGACTTCTTATACTTTCCCAAAATAGCAGACTTGAAAATTTTGAAAACAGATGTGTAAGCTTCACGACTTACACCGACAGTATCACAAGCTGCAAGCATCTCCTTTGCATCCACAATATCCTTGAAGTCCTTCATCACCTCCTCAGCAACTTGCACACATAGGCACTTGTGTCTTGGGTCCCTTAGTATCCCAATGACATCGCTTGACTTCAATAAACTAGCTAGAACATATGAACAGTCAATATCATCCCCGTCTGTTCTTCCCATCACATCTTCCATGAAGTTCCTAAAGAAGAGCACAATAAAAACTTAGTCACAAACAGTGTAGCACAAAAGAGTGTAATCTCATTGGAACATTTGATAACCAACCTTGTAGCCTAGACTCTCCCGTTTCTAGCACCACCAGTGGGTGCCAATGCATCCATGTTATGTAAGTACCTTCTTTTCCTCTCCTTCAATCCCAAAGGTGTTTCTTTCATCTTTTGCACTCGTTCTTCTGCCTTCTCTCGTTCCTTCTCTACGGCTTGTCGTACTTGATTGTATATAGATCTTTCCAAGCCTTTTTTGGACTTAGCTAGCTTATAGAGTGGCTCTTCTAATTTATGTCGCTCGAAGTCCAATGCTTTGGCTTTATCATAAAGATCCTGGTTCTCCCTTTGAAGATCCTGCATAGACTTATGCATTGCAACAATGGTGCTATTTCCTAAATGTGCTAGCATCTCTTCTTGGGCTCTGTGCATCTCGCTTGCTTGCATAGCCATTGACTGAGCATTGTTTAACTGATTGCAATAACCAAACAACCCCACATGTCCACACATGTCCATTTCCAACAAACCAAACTAGCTCATGCTTTGTATGGAAAGGAGGGCTCTTTTGGTTGGCAGGATCTAAAGGATACAAGGATCCTTCTACCCAAAGGTCAAGATGCTTCTTTTCTTATGAACGAAGACTGTGGATTTTAGAAGCTCCCCTCAATCCTAGACTACGTGTGCTTGCATATTCAGCCTCCAACTCTAAGTGAACTTGGTACTTGTTGGAGACGTCCTCGAATGGTGCCATGACTAAAGGAGTGTAGAGAAGGAGAAGGTGTGGAGATGCAGGCTTGAAGGAGCAACATGCAAGAAGAGGGAGGGCAAGGAGGAGGAGGGATGGGGGAGGGAGGACCAGTAGTTGGAGAGGAGAAAAGGGGGGCAGACCAGCAGGTGTGGAGGGTGAGGAGGAGTAGGCATGGAGGAGGAAGGAGGGACGAGGGACGAGCAGGAGGGAGGGGGGAGGAGGAACAGCAGTGGAGGAGGAGGGAGGGGGAGGGCAGGAGGAGCAGGCCTGGGGGAGGGACGGAGGGAGGGGGAGGGCATAAGGAGTAGGCATGGAGGAGGGAGGGAGGGAGGGGGAGGAGGAGGAAGGGGGAGGAGGGAGTGAGGAGGGGGAGGGGAGGAGAGGGGAGGGGGAGGAGGGGGAGGAGGGAGGGGGAGCAGGAGGGAGGGGGAGGTATGGCATGAGTAATGGTGGCAGCCAGGGGAGTAGGGAAATGGGCTACATATAGGGATGGTACAATGATCATCCGAGAAAGAGGAGACAAGGAGGATAAGGACGAGAAGGAAGAGGGAGAATTATGATGGTGTCGAGCCCATGGGATGTGTGGACACACCGGACTGAAAATAGCAGTATAGGAATTGTAATGGCACACTATGGTCTGACCCAGGAGGTTTCTTAAAGGCATATAATGATAGAGATATGATCTTCTACACTGACACACGAGAGCCCAGAGAGAGGGCTGCCCATAGTAATAGGATACACATGGGAGTTAGCTCATAGGAGGGAGTTGAGGAGAGATAGTGGAGTACGAGGCTCCAAGAGAGTGGTTTTCCTTTTCAAATCACACCTGAGACCACTCATATATGTGGTTCAGAGAGAGGAGCATGCACGACACATGTGGATACTAGTTCAGCTTCTAGATGCTCAACCTCCTATCTTCATTGCGGTGTACTACTTCCCTTCAGATATATCATCCTATGCACAAGAGGTCACTGCAGATGGACACGACCCATATGAGAAATCCATGATGGCATCACGGAGTTCTCTAGATAAGGAGACACACTCCTACTGGGGGATTTCAATGCAGGGACAGGAAATAGATAGGTGGTCCTGCTTGACTTCACATATGATAGAGTCTCGGAGCTAGATGTAGCTGGTCGGGACATTGAGGCACTCTACAGATGCCCCACAGGTGATAGGGTATGGACAACATCTGCTGGAGTTGGGGGCACTCCACGACCTGATCATCTATAATGGTCTCCATAGATGGCCATCCTCTAGAAGACTCACTTGCTTCCTGCATGACGGTGGGTCTAGTACAGTGGACTATCTACTAGGCCCACTAGACTTTATCTCACACATACACGACTTCCCCATACCCCCCCCCACCCCACTCGGAGCTGACAACTCATACTTGGCCTTCCATATCTTTGCCACATGCCCATAGTGAGAGCTCCCCCCACCCCCGCACAATTCAGATCCACTTTACTGTGTCCTTGACCCAGTGTATGTGAGTCACCTAGCAAGGGAGCTCCTAGCCCTACTGGAAGATGATATAGACCTTGCTAGTGCTTGTAATACCCTTGTCTCAGTGGTACATGATGCTGCTACTGTGAAGATAGTGGGAGAGAGGGAAGGAGTATCACTTGTAGCTTTCTCACATACACAATGGGGGAATACACACAAAGGTGGTGGCTGAAAATAGTTTTCCTCTTCTTAGTTGTGAAAGCCAAAAGAACTCTAGTACAAAGAAATAGAAGAACCCTATATGTGGGTCTCAAACCAAACTAAGCTAACTAAGGTGGCATACTAACTGAGCCACAAACTAGAGTACATAAGGATAGCTGTCATCCAGCTATTATTCATGGGCGCTGTACCAACCGCATCTGCAGCTAACAAATCAGTGACATAAATGCACAACGGTCACCTTGGCATATCACGAGTGGAGCTCGATATCTCAACACTCTCCCTCGAGCTCAATCCCAATTCCTGCACACCAAGCAGGTCTCTGAACTTGCACAGCTTCTCTGCGCCCAATGCCTTCATGAATATGTCAGCTACCTGATCCTCTGTGCTAACATAAACTAGATCAATAAGACCTAGTAAAACCTTCTCCCGCACATAGTGATAATGCACCTCAATGTGCTTTGTTCTAGCATGATAGACTGGCTTATTTTCCAAGTGTATACTGCTCATGTTGTCACAATAAATGACAACTGGCCCATCTGTAGACTGATGCATATCATAAAGTAGCTTATGCAACCAAGCTACCTCACATGCAGCCATTGCTGCACCCCTGTACTCAGCCTCTGTGCTCGATAAGGCAACTGTAGGCTGTTTCTTGCTACTCCAAATGACTGTAGCACTCCCAAAAGAGAACACATATCCACTGGTAGATCGTCTATCAGAAATATTACCAGCCCAATCAGCATCAGTGTATCCATGCAACTGTATCTGAACCCCAGTCTGATAAAATAGTCCATACTGCAATGTGGACTTCACATACCTGAGTATGTGTCTAGCCACATCCAAATGCGGTTTCCTTGGAGCCTGCATAAACTGACTTACCAATCCAACAACATAGCTCAAATCTGGCCTAGTAATAGTCATATAAATCAAACTTCCTACTATGCATCTGTACATAGTAGGGTCTTCCAGAAGCTCACCTGCATCTGCGCTCAGCTTCACATTCTGCTCTAAAGGAACTGAAATAGGCTTATAGCCTATCATCCCATATTTGGATAGCATGTCCAATCCATACTGCCTCTGTAAGAGCCGTATCCCACTTGGTGATCTAATCACCTCAATGCCCAAGAAATAACGTAGCTCTCCCAAATCCTTCATCTCAAACTTCTACTTGAATAGCATTTTCACATGAAGGATATCTTCATCACTATCACCTGTGATGATCAAATCATCAACATAAATGACAAGTAGCATAATAGCTTTCTTTGTTTTTCTCACATAAAGTGAGACATCTGCCTTGGAAATCTGAAAGCCAATAGTGACAAGATACTGTCCTATCTTGTCAGACCATGCTCTAGGTGCTTGCTTCAAGCCATACAAGGCTTTCTTCAACCTGCAAACAAGGATGAACACCATGAACATAACCTGGTGGCTGCTCCATAAAGACCTCTTCTTGCAAATCACCATGCAAGAAGGCATTCTTTACATCCATCTAATGTAAAGACCATCCCTTTGATGTAGCCATAGCAATGATTGCTCTTACGGTTGCCATCCTTGCAACTGAACTGAATGTTTCTTCATAATCAATGCCATATGTCTGTGCATACCCCTTGACAACTAATCATGCCTTGTATCTGTTCACAAAACCATCTGCATCGTGCTTCACCTTATAAACCCACTTACAGCCAATTGCATTCTTGTCTTTAGGCAAAGGCACCAATTCCCATGTAGCATTTGCTTCCAAGGCATCCATTTCTTCATCCATGGCTTTCTCCCATTTTTCTTTTCCCATGGCTTGCTCAAAAGAAGTGGGTTCTGGTTCCTGTACCCGGGGGATTCACAAGAGGAAACTTATGATATCACGTGAGTGTACAATAGGGGGGTTTTTTAAATGAGGCATAAGCTTATACATTAGGGGTGGGGGGCCTTTTATTTTTTCCCAATTTTGAATTTAAGTTAGGGGGCCCATGCCATATTTAAGAGGGGGGGACATAGTATAGACTACCTTGGATAACTAGTCCAAACAAGTTTGGTTTTGTGTATGGTTTTAAATAGTCATAGGGAAAGTAATCTAAATTTTCTTATTGTGTGATCTAAATGCTTGAGAAAGAACGTAAATTTAAGGAAAGGGGGGACATAATAGAATTTTGGTGGTATCTTATAAGCTTAAATAGGGGTGTTTTATCATCCTACATGGATCTTAAATAGGGGGTTTTCTTGAAGTTCATGCACGCAGGTGACGTCCCCCTTTCATGAAGAGTGAATCCCCCGGGTTCCTGTATCACTTTGACCATATAGGCATAGTGAATGGCTGTAAATCCATCATATTTCAGCCTATCCACAGGATACCTAGCTCTGGTAGACCTACGCAAAATAGGCTCACTTCCAGGTGCTCTTAAAACATCCCTGGTCTTCCTTACTCTAGGTGTTACAACAGAAGGAATACCCAACTCATCATCAATGCTCTGTTCTGAGCCACTAGATTCACCATCCACATAAGAGTGACCTGCGTTCACATCAAACATGGGCTGATCTACCTTCTCTTTTCCTTTTCGTGATACCTGCATACCACTCTCTGCATTGCTTTGAGGATATTCTCCTAATCTCAATCTGCTTGTCCATGGCGAAGTATGTGAACCACTGCTAGAGGACACTGTAGGTCCACTAATATTTTGTGATTGATACTGTGAATTCTGTACAGCATTACCATTTTTGCATCTACATCATCAATCACATTTACTGGTTTATACCAGCTGCTCATCTAATCAAAAACAACATCTTTGCTGACTGTAAACTTATGAGTAGAAGGGTTATACCATCTATACCCTTTGTGCTGCAGAGAATAACCAATAAAGATGCACTTCTCAGCTTTTGGATCCAACTTGGACCTCAACTCATCTGGCACATGAACATAGGCAATGCAACAAAAAATTTTCAAATGAGAAATATCTGGTTTCCTGCCAGTATACATCTCCTCTGGCATCATACCATGTATTGCTGTGGTGGGAGTCCGGTTCATTATGTAAACTGCTGTAGCAACTGCTTCAGCCCAATAATAGTCTGGTAGGTCTTTTTCATTTAGCATGGCTCAAGATACCTCTCCAATATGCCTGTTTTTCCTTTCTGCAAGTCCATTTTGCTGTGGGGTATGACTGCATGAATATTGCTGCTTTATGCCATGCTCCTGCAGGAACCTTGCAAACTCATTTGAGAGGTACTCTCCCCCTCCATCTGACCTTAGGCATTTTATTCGCAGGTCTGTTTCTTTTTCAACCATAGCTTTAAAAGCTTTGAAATGCCCAAACACTTCACTTTTCTTTTTCATAAAATACACCCAAACTTTTCTGCTGTAGTCATCAATAAAAGTGACAAAATAATGACAGCCTCCAATAGATGCAGCTTTAGTAGTCCAAAGATCAGAGTGGATTAATTCCAATGGCTTCTTACTCTCTTGAACATGTCTAGGAAATGGTTTCCTTGCCTGTTTTCGAAATTGACAAGCTTCACATACCTTATGCATTGTTGCAACCTTGAATTTAGGCAATCCTGCAACAATATTTTGGGCCTGCATTGATTTATGTCGCTGTACATTAACATGACCAATCCGTTTATGCCAGATATCAATATCTACAACTACACTAGTCCCATGTGCAAACATTGCTGCACTCAGTTTAATTTTGTTTTTGAACACCACATTTATATGATGGATGTTAAAGCTCTAATTGCATATATCAATACTGCAATTGAATTTACTCCAATGAATCTTCCTAACGCAACATCTATAAATTGGCTTTTGTTTGTGGTTTTGATGTATATGAAACAACAAACATCTTTCTTTCACTAGCAAATCAACAAATGTTTTGGCCATGGGACCATGTTCACATCTATTAAGGCCTTTTGCCATAGCAACATACGGAAGCTTGTTGCTTGGGTTCTAGGAATTGGGAAAGTATTGCGCATGGTCTAGTCTCCCCCAACATAACTGAAACTTGGGTCCTCAATGGAGCTAATGTTTCAATAAAAAACATCAAATTTTGCTTTTGAAGTGACTATATTTTATTTCATGGGAATTGGAATTTTCCCAAATTCTCTAATATAGTGTTTTATGTTGCTTGTCATTTATGTTGATGATTTGATCATCACAGGTGATAGTGATGAAGATATCCTTCATGTGAAAATGCTAGTGAAGCAGAAGGTTGAGATGAAGGATTTGGGAGAGCTGCGTTACTTCTTGGGCATTGAGGTGATTAGATCCACAAGTGGGATATGGCTCTTACAGAGGCAGTATGGATTGGACATGCTGTCCAAATATGGGATGACAGGCTGTAAGCCTATTTCAGTTCCTTTGAAGTCGAATGTGAAGTTGAGCGCAGATGCAGGTGAGCTTTTGAAAGACCCTACTATGTACAGACGCATAGTAGGAAGTTTGATTTATATATGACTATTACCAGGCCAGATTTGAGCTATGCTGTTGGGTTGGTAAGTTAGTTTATGCAGGCTCCAAGGAAACCGCATTTGGATGCGGCTAGACGCATACTGAAGTATGTGAAGTCCACATTGCAATATGGACTATTTTATGAGACTGGGGTTCAAATACAGTTCCATGGCCCTACACTGATGCTGATTGGGCTGGTAGTATTTTTGATAGACGATCTACAAGTGGATATATGTTCTCTTTTGGGAGTTCTGTAGTCACTTGGAGTAGCAAGAAATAGCCTACAGTTGCCTTGTCGAGCACAGAAGCTGAGTACAGGGGTGTAGGAATGGCTACATGTGTGTAGCTTGGTTGCATAAGCTACTTTATGATATGCATCAGTCTATAGATGGGCCAATTGTCATTTATTGTGACAACATGAGCAGTATACACTTGGCAAATAACCCAGTCTATCATGCTAGAACAAAGCACATTGAGGTGCATTATCACTATGTGCGGGAGAAGGTTCTAGTAGGTTTTATTGATCTAGTTTATGTCAGCACAGAGGATCAGGTAGCTGACATATTCACGAAGGCATTGGGTGCAAAGAAGCTGCGCAAGTTTAGAGACCTACTTAGTGTGCAGGAATTGGGATTAAGCTCAAGGGGAAGTGCTGAGATATCGAGCTCCACTCATGATATGCCAGGGTGACCGTTGTCCATTTATGTCATCGACTTGTTAGTAGCTGCAGATGCGGTTGGTACACCGCCCATGAATAATAGCTGGATGACAGCTATCTTTATGTACTCTAGTTAGTGGCTCAGTTAGTATGCCATCTTAGTTAGCTGAGTTTGGTTTGAGACCCACATATAGGGTTCACCTATTGTTTTGTACTTAGAGTTCTTTTGGCTTTCATAACTAAGAAGAGGAAAACTATTTTCAGCCTCCACCTTTGTGTATATTCCCCCATTGTGTATGTGAGAAAGCTGCAAGTGAGACTCCTTCCTTCTCTGCCACAGTAATATTATAGAGTTGTATTGATTGAGTGTCGAGGGAGAGGAAGATACCATTGATGGACCTTCTAGAAGATGCATCGAATTGTTTGCCATGGTGGAAGATGAGCCCCCTTTTACTCTTGATGTTGCAAGATGGCTCAGAAGAACCATTCTTGCAATTGCACAATATTCCTACGAGTGGCATGAAAGGTAATTATAGGGATACAATCATGACAAGTGACTATAGGGATTCTTTTGATTAACCATGCATCTCGAGCCTCTCCTCGTCTCTCTTGCTCATGTTATTTGTTGCACTCTAGTTCCTCCCGACCTTGCTAAAAAACTAACATAATTTAAATTTTCCAAGATCCACAAAAGCATTGGCGGATTTGATATTATTTTGCGTGGGCCACCTACACATACTTGTCCAAATGGCGTGCTCGCTCGGACTTACTTGATGCAATGGATAGTCCAACCAACATGGACACACATTACACTCCCATTAAGATATTGGTTTCTCTCTTCAAAAGGGAGGGGGTTACATACTCTCCTTCCCTTCTCCTGTCCATGGAACAACATTGGATGGAGTGAATGGAAAGAAGTTTGACTGAACCAATGATCGAATACATATATCAGGGAGTAGCATTGTTACTAGCCCATACTTTCACAAGAAAGTGCATAGATAAATTCATGGTGGCAAAAGATGGATACCTTTAAACCAATGTCCTAGAGTAGAGATCAAATTCTGGCTACTTATCTAGTTCAATGGAACTCTTCCTGTTGTGGTCTAGAGCTCATGGAAGGTCAAATGCAAATGGAGTGCTCTTTGCCCCTTCCAAAAAACATAGAAACCGCTAGAAGCCCAAACTCTTCACCCCGCAACCCCTCCATGAGCTTGTGTGCTCGATGGAACATGTGCTCCTAGAAAGTATCATTTTTAACAAATGTATGCACCTTTTTATTGTCCACAATGTTGAGACTTGAGTAGTCTTTAACCTTGGCATTGAGGAGTCTTTAACTTTGACATTGAGTTTCATGTGTAATATCTCCTTTTTGACACCTCCTTGTTGTCCCCAAAGATGAGACTTGAGGAGAAATGCATTGAGCATCATGTGTAATATTTCCTTCTTCCTTCAAATGATATTGCTATGCATATTAGAGATCGTCTCAATGCTAAAAAACCATCATGTGAATGCATACATACATTCCCTACATACCTCTTAGTGCCAAGCCATGGTTGACACAATATGTTATAATTTTCTTTTTTCATGAGAACAAGTCCCTTTTGATTCTAATCAAAGGTGTACAACGTTTGAAAGAATCTATCTCCATTGCAAAAATTTACAATGTGTAGCATCTTGTATCCTCTTTACTGGAAGGTGGTTTCCATGCGCTCAGTGCTTCATTAGAGAGATTGGCCGTTGCTAGGCTCACCATTTCTTTCTTCATGGATTTAGATGATTCCTCCTACATAAACATTATGCATCATATCTACACTTGCAAAATTGTTCCCGTATGTATATACTTGATGGGCAATGACATACCTTCCACACTCACTGAGACAAGATAGATGTTGGAGTTGTGTACCATGACAATGTTGCTTCTTAAGGCTCCAAATAATTTGGTACTACCTCAAGCATGTTGTTTGGTTTGTACACAATGTGTGGGCGAGGACTTTATTGTAATCTAATCTTGTTAGGAGGTATGGTTTCCACTCAAAATAATTTTTTTAAATCAACGTTTTAAATCAACGTATCCTCTGTAAGGAAGCTCAAATAGTTATTATAACTTTGTGGATTTTGCAAATTTTGCATAACAATTTCTTGAATGGAAAGGATTTTGAACTGAGCCTACCCAAAAGTTGAAGCGTTTGAGGAAGTTACAATGAAATAGCCAAATTTGTGACTTTTGAAACGAATTTATGATAAAGTTATGAATGTGAAGAAGAGCTATGATGGGTGGCAACTCTCGAAAGAGGAGAAGGAGAAGAGTGTTCCAATGAAATAGCCAAAATTGTGACTTTGGGGTCAAATTTATGAGAAAGTTATGAATGTGAAGAAGAGCTATGATGGGTAGCAACTCTCCAAAGACGAGAGGGAGAAGGATGTGCATTGAAAGTGCACGATTGGAATTGAATGCTGCAACAGCAACAAGGCCAGCAAGAACAATGGGGATACATACATGTGGACGAATGCAAAGCTTTTAAAAAGAACAATGGAGATACATACATGTGGAGGGCCAACAAGAACAATGGGGATACATACATGTGGACGAATGCAAAGCTTTTTTAAAAAACACGATTTGAAAACTCCCAAGAAATAAATTTTCTGGTCAAAGTAGAAACAATTATTGTAGAGGCAAGTTAAAAAAAAAGATGAGAAAGAAGACAATTTGAACCCATTGAAGTATTTCATTATTTTGGGTGGAAAATAAAACCCAAATCCTTCTATAGACTTACCTTGAGTAATAAGCATAGGTTTTAGAAAAACCAAAATTTGTAAATTTGGAGGACGGAGCTTGCTATATGTCACTTTTTTGTTTTAAAATGAAATTTTCTTTTCTTTTCGATACGGTAGGTAAGGTGATATCTATGGGACATGATAACTCTGAGTGGAGTAAATACAAACGCACGAATAAAGGGTCACCGAGTTAGAAGTTGTAAATGAGCTGGCGAAAGCGACGCATGTGGGGCGACAAGAGAGCAAGGCACAAATGAAGGCCATCGCCGTGGCTGGGGGGGCTAGGCAACACGTAAGCCAAGCCCTCGAAGGGCACACCGGCAGGCCCCATGAAGATAGGCTGGCCCCACCCAAAGTCCGCAGCGTATATCGGGAGACGAGCCCAACTAGTGATGCCAAGATTCGGGGAGCAAAACGTGTGGGCACCACGTGCAAGGGCAGCCAAGCACGGCTGCAACTCAAGGTAGTCCAACGCGGACCGAAGGTACACATCATCCATGCGTGCAAGCGTGTGGAGGATTCGACCAGCAGCCACGTGGACCCCTTTGGCAAGGTCACCGACGAGCGCCAACGGAGTGGCGGTAAAAATGACGTTGCCGAAGTAGCCAATTGGCAACTGCGGCACAAGCCGGGAGCGGCCGTCGGTGGCAATGTAGAGCTTGGTGGGCTGGTTTTCCGGCAAGGCACGAGCACGGCAGACGCAGGTCCACACGTGTGCAGACAAGGCGATGTAGCTGGTAATTTTCCCGGCGCCCACCACGGGAAAATGCCCGGCAACGGGAAAGTTCCCGGCCGTTGTCTTTAAATCCTCCAACTGTTTCTTAGTAAATACGAACATTTCTGTTACAAAGCTCTCTTCGTCACCATCTTCGTCCTCAGCTTTCTGCTCAATCTGTTCGTCCTGCTCATGCTCCGCTGCCTTCTGTTCATCCTCGTTATCTTCTACAGTTTCTGAATCGCCAACCTGCACCACCTTTCGTACTCCTCCGTTCTCTCCATTTCCTGCCAGAACCACCTTCAACTCAGCTGCTCCTGCTGCTGCCGCTGCCGCCGCCTCCTCTGCTATCAGCTTCGGCGGTTCCTCGTACTCCACATGCTTGAACCTCGGATCTGGCCTCTCCCTCGCCCTTAACAACGTCCTGTCTATGAACGGCTTCACCTGCTGCTTCTGCTCCCCGACCCCCTTCGCCTCGTCCGCCCATGAATTCATGAAATGTAGCGCCGATATCCCGTCCGCTACGTGGTGCTGCACCCCCACACCCAAAGCCACCCCTCCGCACCTGAACCGCGTCACCTGGGAGCAGGTCAGTTTTTCCCAATTAGCTCAGAAACTTTGCCAAAACCAAGAAAAAAAAAACCACTTTCGCCCCTTTGAATGCACGTTTAAGCGTTCACAAGGGGAGGGAGTTAGGTCCGTATGAGAGACCGCCTCCTTGGGTAATAATAAGTCTGCATAAAACGCTCATGTAAAAGCGGCAAATTACATTGTGCGAACGATTCATACACACAAAAGACTATCAGATACTATTTTCCCTTCCGAGTGTTTGATAGAATAAATCTAAGGATACAAAAGCAAGAAATGCAGCGACTCATATCCAAAGATAAACACGTCCATCCTGACCAGCTCACGCACACACCGAGTCCCCCACTGTCAGATAAAAAAACCTACCTGAAGTATGAGAAGCGGATAAGTGCTCATGTCCTTCGTGTAATCAACCTTCGGAACCAACTGCCTCATCCTCAAGGTAGGAGCGAAATCACCAAAATCACTGACCAATCCATCCGTGGCTCCCTCAACGAAAAGAACCCCTGCATTATTACAAACGATGGCGATCCTTCCGTCTTCGGTTGGTTGAAGCCTTCCAGCCATGGGATAAAATGGTACCAATGTTCTGGCTAACGCCTGTTTCAGATGCTCGAAAGAGAAAAAGTTTGGACTCCCATTTGGCTTGTAAAAGTAGACACTAGGAGTATGAATTCGAGGGACTACGAGGTCGATGTTAGAGTTCCACACAACTCGATGCGGCGTTTCGTAGGCAGGGCGCACCAGAACCGATTGTCTTATCGTAATCTTCATCTAGGCCAGAATTGGTGTCCACTGTCCAGCAACAGACTTCATGCAGCACCTGGATTCAGAAAAGATCATGAGATTTGTTAGCTCTTCACAATAGATCTGGATGTAAGTACTAGGTATGCACCATCGGGGAGAGAACGAGAAATGACCTTACGCAGCTGCTAAGGGTGATAAGTTGATTGTTCGCAGTATACATCTATACTCGCCGAGCTAGCCATGCCTTGAACTCTTCCATTCCCGCTTGTACAATGGTCAAAGTTTACAGTCCACCAGCTTCGTCTAACTACACGCAGAGCTCACTTCTTATCCATGACGTCGATCTTTCCACGCCGCCCACCATGTCGCCATTTCTTCGCCAGGAAGCGCGTGCATATTCTATGTGAGTTGCAGCCCTCGCAGCCCGCTGCATTACTTATAAAATTCCGTCGGACTTCACATCTCATGTGGTTACATCAAGACTGCTGCGGTGCCCAGAAACGTTGCTATAACGAATCACTACGGATTGTAGAACGTGGAGTCCGTAATATTCTACATCGAAACGAGACGAGAGTGGATCTAGTCCAAGTTTCGTTCAGGGAGGGGCACAGGCACTTCGAAGCTGCGGACCTGAACCTTTTTCGCGAACATAAGGCTAATAGTTGCAGACCGGCGAGAAGCATGAATTTTGAAAGTCGAAGACAATTTGGTAAGACGGTGATTTGGATGAAACACATGGGAAGGAGTAAATGGAGACAGTAAGGTCAGTGATGGATCGCTGACAAAAATAGCCACTGGGCGTACGAAGAATTAATGGGACAATCGCGTCCGTAGAGATGGAAGAATGACACTTCCTGAGTAATGCCAGCTGGAGTTTGCATCCTACATACACTCTACACAAGCACTAGCAATGCTGCTCGAGTGAGTGGAGTGCTCAGTGTACACTTTACACAAGCACTAGCAATGCTTGGTCATATGCACACTTAGCCCAAAATGTGCAACTCGTGGTGGCAAGTTTGGGAGGATTGGACGCTCGAAATTGCACCTCACTTTCAAAGACTGCCATTTTGCGCACTAGAGCTCTATTTCACGTCCAGCCCATAGGAAGCCAGCATCTCACGCCATTGAACCACAAACGTACAGACTTGGATGGGTAGGCCAATGAGAACTTCCCGGCTCTTAAATGCATAGCTCCTGCAAGTACTCAGACCTTTGTCCAACCTCTATTAAATGTTTCAACCTCCTTGAGCAATTTTATGCGTGTGAATAAAAACGTCCTTTGTCACCAGCTACGCATATTTGTTTCATGTGCACATACCCTTATAGTGCTGGAGTTAATGGAGTGTACACAAGCAACTACAAATGCTAGTCACAACACCATGACTATACAACCTTAAAGTGAGCCGTTAAGGAGACAACTTGTTTTGTTGTCACTCGTGCTCTGCTAAGAGTGCTTCCCCGTGTGAAAGAGAAGGCTGAAAGGATAACAGCTTGGCTGCTAAAGCTAGAGTAATGGACTAAAAGGCAAGAAATCCTATGCATAACTACAAGTTCTTCTTCTTCTTGGTGTGTCTCTCTCTCTTCTTGCTCAAGATTAGAATTAGGAGTATTGGTTACCTTTTCCTCCTCCTCATTATGAGCATTTGGTTCATAATCAAGAAGATCTACAATCTTTCCAATAGCTTGGTCACCAATGGGAGGTTGAGGTTCTCCAAAAGCATTAAAAAACCTTGGATCAGACTTTGTAGTCCTCATTCCCACTTCCTAGTACTCATCTAGCTATTAAGAAAAAACAAAAAGAGAGATATAGGAAACAACGAGAAGGGAGCAACAGTCTCCTCCACAATCAACTCATATTCACACACGCAATACAATTGAACACTACTAAGGTCACACCCATACATAGTAGATAAGAACTAACTATGGTTGAGTCAGTGTGACTCACCTTATTCACCTACTCACACAACAGGAACAATAACTGAGAGCTTGATTCCCAACACTCCCCCTCAAGCTCAAGCAGGGAGCATAACACCAAGTAGCTCTCTAAAGTATGTAAACTTATCTCTACCCAATGACTTGGTAAAGGTATCTGCAACCTGATCTTCAGTCTTCACATGTATGAGATCGATCTTCTTTGATAACACCATTTCTCTGATGAAATGGTAGTGTATCTCAATATGCTTACTTCTAGCATGATAAATCGGATTACTTGTGCCAACTGCACACTACTCATGTTATCACAATAAAGTCTGACTGGTTTTTCCACATGCAGTCCCAAATCCTGCAAAAGTTTCTGAAGCCAAGCAATCTCACATGCAGCCAATGCTGCACCTCTGTACTCTGCTTATGTACTAGACAATGCCACTATGGGTTCCTTTTTGCTACTCCAGCTAACCATAGCAGTTCCAAGGCTGAATGCATAACCACTGGTGGATCTCCTGTCATAGGCACATCCTTCCCAATCCGCATCTGTGTATCCAACCAGTTCTATATCCTTTCCATACTCATAAAAGAGTCCATACTGATATGTTGCATTGACATAGCGCATAATCCTTCTCACTGCATCCAAGTGAGGCTTCTGTGGCTTCTGCATAAACTGACTAATGAGTCCCACAGCATATATTAGATTAGGCCTGGTAATAGTCAGATAAATCAAGCTTCCAACCATCTGCCTATACATGGTAATATCATCAATCTCAACTCTAGAATCAACTATCATCTTCAAGTTTTGATCCAAGGGGATATCCATTGGTTTGCAATCCTTTATGCCAAACCTCTCCAGCATATTCAAGGCATACTGCCTCTGCATAAGCCAAATGCCATCAGGTGTTCTCAACACCTCTATGCCAAGAAAGAACTTCAAGTCCCCTAGATTCTTCATATCAAACTCCATTTTCAGCTTGCTCTTAATTTCAGCAATGCCATCATCATCACTACCAGTCAGAATTAGATCATCAACATAAATCACAATCACAACATATCCAACAATTGTCTTCTTTGTGAACGGTGAATGATCAGCCTTCCCAACTACAAAACCAAGCTCCTATAGGTATCTATTGATCCTTTCATTCCATGCTCTAGGTGCTTGCTTCAGCCCATAGAGAGCTTTCTTCAACCTGCAAACATAGTTGGGATAGTCAGGGTGCATATAACCCTCGGGTTGAACCATATAGACTTCCTCCAACAAGTCACCATTTAGGAAAGCATTCTTGACATCCATTTGCTACAATTTTCAGCCATTTGCAGCAGCAATGCTATGACAGTTCTCACAGTTGCCATCTTGGCAACAGGGCTGAAAGTTCTAGCCCATACTACTGTGCATACCCTTTGGCAACCAGCCTTGCTTTATACCTTTCCACTAATCCATCAGACTTGCATTTTACTTTGTAGACTCATTTGCAACCAATAGGATTCTTGCCTTCAGGCAACTCCACCAAATCCCAAGTCTGATTAGTGGTAAGAGCATCCATCTCCTCATCCATGGCATTCTGCCAATGACCATGTTGCACAGCCTCACCAAAGATAGTTGGCTCAGTATGTCCCATAACTTTTGTCATATATGCATAATGCCGAGTAGCATAACCACTATAAGTTAACTTGTCAATAGGATACCTGACTCTCTGTGACCTTCTCACTGGAGTGCATGACTCTCCTCATTCATGAGGAGGTATGTACCTGCTTCCCTTGACTCCAGGTGTAGACACAGATGGTATACACAGCTCACTATCCAAACTGTCACTACATGACGAATCATAGCCACAATTTGATGGCCCAGGGACATCATTTTCAGCTTGCGAAAGCACCTCAACAACCTTGGATTTCCCTTTACCTCTCCCCCTCACTGACATAGCAGTGTCAGTGGAATTGTGTAACCTGCTAGACCAAGGATTCACTGTAGTAGAACCAGTAGATGTAGGCTCAGATATGGATGTACTAGTTTGCTGATTTTTATCGTATGCATGACCTATAGATGCATCATTGGAAACAACCACTTTCGGCTTTCCATACCAAGATTCTAGCTCATCAAAAACATCCCGACTCACCATAGTCTTCTTGATAGATGGGTTGTCGCATTTGTAACCCTTCCGGTTCTGTGCATAGCCAATAAACACACATCTTTCAGCCTTCAGATCTAATTTTCTCCTCTTCTCATCCGGTATATGCACATATGCCAAGCTACCAAACACTTTTAAATGACTGACATCAGGCTTCTGTCGATACAATTTCTCATATGGTGTGAGCATATGAATGCCAGCAGTAGGAGTGTGATTCAGCACATACACTACAGTTGCAAGTGCTTCTGCCCAATAATTTAAATCAAGTAAGTTCTTTTCATTCAACATGGCTCTACCACACGAACCAATCACCCCATTCTTACGTTCAACCACTCCATTCTGCTATGGTGTATATGGGCATGTAAGCTCCTGTCTAATCCCATGATAGGCCAAGAAGTCATCAAATTCATTTGACAGATATTCACCTCCATTATCTAGATGATCTCAAGCATGTGATATATGACCCAAACTCCTTTTCAACATGTTGCTTGAAATGCTTGAAGGTAGGCAAGACCTCATCCTTATGTTTTAAAAAATATAGCCATGTATACCGGTTGAAATCATCAATAAACGTAACATAATATGATGAGCCTTCCATTGAGGTAGTGGATGCGGGACCCTAAAGATCCAAATGAATCAATTGCAAAGGTCTACTACTCTCCCGCAAATGCTTAATGAATGGAAACCTTGATTGTTTTCCAAACTGGCATGCAAGACAAACATGCTTTAAAGCAGTATACTTGAACTTTGGCAAGCCATCGACAATGCCTCTTTGCTACATATTTTTCAGCTTCTGAATATTAATATGACCAATGCGTGTGTGCCAAATTTCCAAATCAGAGACAACACCCGTACCATGGGTAAACATGGCAGCCTTTAGTTCCAGCATGCCTGCATCTAAAGTTTCTTCCTTGCCTTTTCCCTTTCGCAATCAACTTGCAGCCTTTACCAAACTCCTCAATGAAGCATCCATCCTTATTAAACCGGGCTTGCAAGTTTTGCTCAGCCATTTTTCCAACAGACAACAAGTTCTTGGTGATCGAAGGCACATGCAACACTTCACGTAGCTTCTTATTCTGACCATCATGCATCACCAAAGGCACAACACCCTTGTGTGTAATGTCATGCTATGTATCATCTCCTGTGCAAACACAACCATGCACACCAGGAGTCATCTCATCAAGCAACTCTCCATGTGGTTTCATGTGATTAGATGCGCTTGAATCAATATACCATATATCATCCAAGCCACCATTAGTAGGCTTATGATCCTGCACATGCATCATAGCAAATAGCTGATCTAAGGATGTCTCATGCGCATGACTAGAAGAGGCAAAATGACCATGCTAATTTGTCTTTCTCTTTGATTTGCTTGCTTCTTAGAACAGTCTCTAGCAATATGGCCAACCTTGCGACAATAATGACATGTCTTATCACTATTAGGATTATGCACTGTTTTTTGTGGTTGCTGCAAAGTACCTCTACCATGAGAAGCACCTCTCCCCCTACCTCTAAAGGCTCCACCTCCTCTCTGAGGTGACTGACTAGGGGTTTTAGGGACATGCCTGCCATCACCTCTACCATGAAATGAACCTCTGTGTCATCCACCATGGCCTCTCTGATCAGAGTAGAACACTGCATCACTATTCCTTGAGCTACTACCATTGGTATTCAGCCCAAGCTTCACTTCCTCATGGATCAAAAGAGCAACCAGCTCATTGAAATCCGGCATATTCTGCCTCATAGAAATAGAAGTGTCAAAAGACTTATATTTAGGACCAAGTCCATTCAAAGTGACTGCAACCATGTCATCATCATCCACAGAAGCATCAATAGAAGCTAATTGATCAGCTATGGTTTTGATTTCAGTCATGTACTCCTGTATTGTTCTACCCCACCTTGACATATTGTTGAACTTTTGCTTCAGCTGAATTTTCCTGGCACTTGTAGTTGTGCCATAATATCTTGTCAAGATATCCCATGCATTCTTGGGAGACTTGCAGTTCAGAATTTGCATAACCATGGCATCTGAAATAGATATTGAAAACTAGTGAAGTACCCTCCATGCTCTTTCCAGCCAAGCTTTATGATTCTTAACTTGTTTTGCAGGGGCATTTCTTTCTGGCAAATTAGGCTCTTTCTCATCACCTGTAACCAAATCCTAATAGCAAAAGGTTCTCCATCATAAATTTCCAAATGGAATAGTTATGGTAATCTAATTTCTCACTAACAATCTGAATGATATTTTAGCTTGGATGCAAATACTGTCTAAAGAAAAAATGTAGCCAGTGCATGGCTCTACAAACTTCCAATTCAGTGCAGATCCAAATTCCTTAAGGATTTTTTGATATCTGCTGCTGAAAACAGGTACATGCACACTTTTGACAGCAGTCCGAAAACTTCAGTTACTAGTTCAATGGATCAACCGAACTCAAAATGCCACTTCGCTACTATCATTGACAAGTCATAGCATCTGTCAAGATACTTGACATTAACATGCATCCAACCACTGGGCATCTAAATACCATCACATATATCCATGAACATTGCAATATCATGCCCGCAACTTTGGAGTATTGAAAAAAGGAAGAAAGCAAGTCGTATATCACTTTTGAAGTCTCTTCTCACTTGATAGGAGATGTAGGAGAGTTTTTTTAAGCCACAAACAACCTATAGAGAGCTGGGCAATGAGGTTCGGAGAGACGTTTCACAAACAACCTTCAAAGAGCTGGGCGATAAGGTTTGGAGAGACGTTTTTGCTTCTTATTGCTGTATATACCTCTTGCTTGGCTCAAACCTAGTAGTTGTCCAGAAAAAGAGATCAGCTCCGTTCTATCACACCCAAACAGTAAAAACGAGTTGTGTTTTGTGAAAATACATCTCCCACGAGCAACCTATGTGTCATAGCGATCTCCCCTTAGCAAGAAGACATCAATTGGATAGCTCCCAAGCCAAATAGAAGCTGAAAATTGCTACTTCAGTCCAAAAAACAAGATCTCTTCTCATGACTTTGAAGCTTCAGAGTAGGAGAAGCACTCCCGCAAGTTTCCACAAGCAGTGGGCAACCAGAAGGCAAGGAATGGTAGCTCTGATACCATATTAAGCAAAAACAAGAAGAGAGATATAGGAAGCAACCAAGAGAGAGCAACAGTCTCCTCCATAATCAACTCATATTCACCCCACACAATACAATTGAACACTACTAAGGTCACACCCATGCATAGTAGATAAGAACTAACTATGGTTGAGTCAGTGTGACTCACCTTATTCACCTACTCACACAACAGGAACAATAATCGAGAGCTTGATTCTCGACGTCACTCTATTGTTCAATAAATTGTACTTGCAAGGGGTCACACTCAACATCACAACATTTCTCCCCTTCTTTAGAGCACTGACAATTAACTATGGTCCCTGTTCCAGCAAACAAGTCCATTATCCACTCTCCCTTAATTGAAAGAAGGTCAATTAAATCCATAATCAAAAGCTAAGCCTTTTGATAAGGATTAATTATGCCTATTAATTCACCACTAGTATGCCTAAACTTTTTGCAAACTCCTTGTCTCTCAAACACATTTATACAAGTTCGTTTCATGCTTGGCAAGGCTACCCTACTTGTTTCCCTCGCACAAGCGTTGCCTTTTGATTCCGAGCATTTGGTGTATTGGTTACAAGTAGAAATGAATCATGCATCATCAAATTCAGCAAGAAGAAAACACTAGAGGCTGCAATCAACAAAGCAACTCGACTCGGAAGGCTTGACGACCATGTCAACAACTCCAGAGCACCTCCAACTGGTCACCTCAAGCTTCTTGACAACGCCCTCCTACACAGTGGCAACCAGCAGTAGCAAGACGTAGCCAACTCAATGTCTTCCTCTCCTATGCTCCACAGTGCCCAGGGCGGCTCACTATAACAGCCTCGCCATCTCCAACAACCTTCAACGGCCATCAACTCGGTAAACAACAACCCACCAGCTCCCTCCTTCAACACAGTGGTCAACAACTTCCATGCAAATAAGAAACGACTGACTTGTAGCCAAAACACCACTCTCCTAGCCCGCGGTAACTACAATAGAGTGTGCAGCGAGCCTCTACGTCCACACAACACTGATAGCCTGAAACAAAGCAACGAGCCATGCTTATGAGTCCTTCGCACCAATTGGCTCCCACAACCTTCCTAACAGCACTTCTCCTATGATGTCCAACGCCATCGAGTTGCACCTCCAAACACCGCAGCTGCTAACAGTAACCTCTACTGCAAGGGCAGCACGCCACCAACAACCTTCATCGATAGCCTCCACCACGACTCCCACGGACTACAGCGCTTCAGCAAATCGATGCCTTCTTTAATTGAATGGCTCACAGCAACAACCGGACATCTACAACGGCTCCTACATCTTCGCAACACACCTACAACTCCTATGTCTCCATTCTCCACGACCCATGTACCTCGACCAACATCGACAAACGCGTGCCTCTAGCTCATGCTCCACCGACAAGCTCCAACTCTCACAATGACGATAGAGACCCGGCCAAGGCACATCTTCGCTAACCCACAGACTCCTTCAACGACTCTGTGGACTGCATGCCCAAGCCACCGAAAGAAGGCGAACAGCTCCAGAACCTCGACGACGCGTTTCCATAGCAAGCATCAACATTACGTGTGACACTGATGGAATCTTTTTGAGATTTTGGTAGGATTCCTTGATTTCGGTTTGGTGAGGGCTTATTCTCTTTCTATGTTGACATGTGGCAATCTCTAGACCCCAGTCAAACTAACTAGGGTAAACGAAACCTTGGGTCAACCTTCTAGATAGGGCTGGTTAGCTTGCTGACACATGGCAGTTACCACAAAGGACACCCAACACACAGCATGCACAGTCACATCAGCACACTCATCAGTTGCCCATCAGCATGTCACCTCAGCCTAATGTTCTTCATTATGCAGGTGACCCACAGTGCCACCTCATCATTTTTGTCCTCTCTTGTGATCAAAATCTAGCTATCCTTCTGAGGGCTGTATCTTTTGATCCAGAGGGAATTTTGCAGCACTCCAAAAAGCAAAAATGCTCGCCAGATTGTGCTCTATGTGTTGAGGACATTAGATATGCAATTTGACATGTATATAGGTTACCATCATCAAATCCTCTTCATCGTAACTACCTCTTGATCCACTACAGTGTACCCAGCACATAAGATGAATCCAGATTCATTTGCTGCATTTTGTGATTCGACGTGTAGTCTAGCTGTAGGCTAGCATTGCCATAGAGGAGATCCAACTCCACCAAACCAAGTAAGCCATTTTTGCATTACCCGATTAGTTTCCATCGGCGTCAGTCCCATTGAATCTATCATTAGTGTACACATTCACACACGGACACCAGCTTAGTCTCTTGGCTCTCGGTAGGTCACCATGCCAGCGTGACACTTGGTAGAGTTCTCCTTATCGAATTCAAGATTGTTGCACATTTGCATACACACATTCCATCCAAGTACAATCATATTTATTGATTTTTTTTTGCAGTGGTTCCATACACATACACATCAGCCTTGTATAGCCTCTTGGCTATTCCTGACACACAATTGCCATCATTTCACTACAAGCTTGATCTTTGGCATACACACAGTTCTTCCACCATGACTTGGTTTTGACCGTCTAGCGTAAGCCCCACAGTAGCATCTCTCACACAGTGTTCTTATGGGTAGACACTCTCGTCGTTCGGTACATGGGTAAGCCTCTAGGACAGAGTACAAGACCACCTCCATCATGGAGTTTTTCACATCACATAGTTGATGACACTAATCATGACTCCGGATGAGATCCGTGAGTGGAAAGAGAACCTTCTTCGACCATTCCTTGCCATAGGGCATGTATCAGTCTATGATGTAGACTCAAGCCTCATTGGTTTTGAGAGATCAGATGTGGATGTTCCACATGTGAGCATGGATCAACCTACAGTTTCTAATCATGCACATTCCTTGGTAAGCCCTCAACATGAGGCACACTTCTCAGTAAGACTACAACATGAGGCACATTTGGTAGTAAGCCCTTAGCACGAGGCAAATTTGACAGTAAACCCTCAACACGAGGTAGTCCCATCTACATCAACACAGACTGATTCTAGTGATGTACAATTATCATGCATGCATACGACTCCATTTACTATCACATTAGATGCAAATACTGAGTAGGAGTTCACCAGAGATCATGCAATTATTAAATAGGTAAGTCCTCAGTATGAGGCACTCACATCTCTAGCCACATGTAGAGATATATGCCATAGCGCATTGAGCTCCTTAGGTGATTCCATTTTAGCATCCATCACTAATGCTTTCACCTCTAATATGGGACACATAATTTCCTTGGACACAGTTTCCATGAGTAGTATAGATTAGCAAATCAGTCTTCAGGACATGCTAGCATCGGCTCAGTCATGCCACATTGCACCACTCTTGGATTTAGTTATCACCACCACCTCTCTCAATTAGTAGATCATTCCTCAACACAAGGATACCTTTGCATCAGTGCAGTCCTGCCCCAATGCAATGGACATCATCAGGTTCAGCCATAGTGCAACCTGGGGAGAGTTAGTGTTTCATAATGCACTTATGGATGTAATATACAGTCCTTACTTGTCGATGCATATCAATGAGTGGATCCATGACTTCATATCAGTATTTGGCACCGCATATGCCTCAAGGACATTTTATGCATTCTCAGTTATATTTTAGGCTTCTAGACCTTTACACTGTCAGCTCCACCTTGAGCCTATGACAGATGCTACATCCCATGCCAACGGATCTTTAGCTATGCACACATCAGATGACCTTTAGCTCATGACAGTTGAGCATATAGGTTTGACAGGTTTCCATACCTTATCAGTTTTATAGGCCCTTTCTTTAGTAGAGCAGAGTATCACATGTGCACCTTCGGCCCTAGATTTTTAGCTCCTGGATCACTCTGTCCATATCAACTATGCAGTCTTCTATGACCATGTGACATATGACAGAGATTACTCTACTGCACCATTACTGCTAGTTCTTTTGGGTTGGTGACACTCTTGTATGTCACAACCTAGACTTCCTCAAGCCCTTCTAATAGGATGTTCTTGAAGGTAAGAAAAATCTTCAAGCAAATAAAGAGCTACAAATTGAAGCTCCAATGAGGAGAATTAAAGACTAGAATTTGAAAGAAACCTAAAATCTTCAAGTAATGATAACTTTTGTCATGCTAGCTCTAATTAAGAAATGGATTGGTGGCTTTTTTTCCATGTATATAACAACTATTTTCTCAAGATCAATGCCAAAAAAATGCGATTTAGGTGAGTAAGCGCATTTGTATGTTTGAGGCCTATTACCATAGAAAGCTTAGAAAACGGGCGTAAGTGATCGTTTTGGTTCATGCATTATGTCTAGAAAGAGGATATAAGAGCCTCCTTGTTGGATAAGATGGGATGAAATAGAGTTTGGAAGGGGGAAATCAAAACCACTATGGTGGTTCACCATTAATCCAAACCAATGTGGTGGATAATTGAACCAATGTGGTGGTTGACCAACCATTAAGATGTTGACCACATAATGAGGTGGTTGATTCTGGCATGGAAACCAATGAGGTGGTTGTCCATTAATTTGAACAAGTTAGGTGGTTATGTGAACAAGCAAGGTGGTTGACTATGGACTCAAAACAAGCAAGATAGTTGATGTATCCAGGTGACTAAACCGGCAAGGTGGTTGAATCAATGAGATGGTTTTCAATGAGCAAGGTGGTTGCCACGATAAGCGAGTTGGTTGCAAAAAAGAAACAACTAAGTTGGTTGAATTGTGTGATGCAAATACTCTCTTTGGGAATTATTTAGGGCTGATAATGAGCATGATTGAGAAGTGTATGCATTGTAGCTTTTCATATAGCCTGTAGGTTATTTAAAAGGTATATGCATATTTAAAGAATTACAAGTGCATTTCTTCCATGTGAAGTGGTATAAAGCTATAGCACAAGCTGTTTACCCAACTTTGCTTTACATCAATTGGTATTTATGTGTGTTGAGATCCAAGGTTGAGGTCTAGCTCATGAAAAAGGTTAATTCATTTTTCAAGAACTTGTAGGTTCATTTCTTTTACATGAAAGTGTATGATTTGCTTACCCAACTTTAGTTTGCATCAATTGGTAGCATAGTATATAAGACCCAAGGTTTAGATCTAGCTCATAAGAGGTTGAGTTGATTATGATTCCTAGTTACACTTAAAAGAGTGTAGCATCTATTTCAGGTACGTAACATTGGTACCCGCTTTAAGATTCCCTCAAAAATTCATTAAAATTATAACTTTTTTAGAAAAAAGTTATATTTTGCGTAGTTAAAAACTAATTAAAACTTATGGAGTTCATACATTTTTCAAACATCATGCTTATAAATTAAAAAGGCATCCTCTATATCACAAAATGTCTTTTGATTTTCTATATTCTCAAAGTCTTAAAGATTTTACCTTCCCGTACCCTTTGTATTTTTATCAAAAAATAACTTTTATTATCTTAACTTGTTGCACCTAATAGCATGTTCTACTCATTATTGTCCAAACGAGAACTTTTCACCCACTTTTTAAATCACATATAGAAAGAATGGAAAACTTTTATTTGAGTGAGCCAAAACCTTTAAATTATTTGAGAACAAGGTAAATTTTTTGTAGATTCGTATTTTGGTACTTTTGACATCAGAAATGAGCTCGAAAAGCCCCAAAACCCTAAAAATGATTGTAAACACGGATACTTTCCGATGATTTTTTGAAAATGCTCAGAGGGAAAAGCATGTGTCCATGTGCTAGGTCGATGGGCATTTTCAAAAAATCGTCGGAAGGTATCCATGTTTGCAGTCGTGTTTAGGGTTTTGGGGCCTTTTGAGCTCATTTCTGATGTCAAAAGTACCAAAATATGAATCTACAAAAAAATTACCTTGTTTCTTAAATAATTTAGAGCTTTCAAAGGTGTTGGCTGACTCGGTCAATGATATCATTGACCAAGCATATAGCTTGGTAGATGATATCATTAACTGAGCAATTGGGCTAGATATTTTGATATATGCATTTCAATTGACACAAGCAGGGCAATTGCCAAAGGCAACACAATACATAACATTATCCTGAAAGATTCCAAAGACATTGATTGGATGCAGTGCACAAGTTAAAGCCAAGACATGCCATGCAAGAAAGAGGGTGTCATCTCAACTTGGCTAGGTTGACTCAGAGAATGTTCTAGTGGATAGTTTGGAGGAGGAAGGCTCTTACAACTTTGACCCCACAAAGCTTTAGCTCTAGTGCATTTGAAGGTATAGGATCGGAGGATGAGTACTATTCTTTATAGAATCAATGGCATGCATATTTGTGAAGCAATGTAATTTCTAGCATATTAGACTTATGAAATATGTCATGCCATGATCCTTTTATTTTCATTGGATGCATAGGTCCATATTGTAATGGTTTTGAGACATTATTGTATTTTATGTGAATTTTGTATTCTACGTAAAAGTTTTCATGCCTGTTTTTTGAAAAACCATTGTTGAAATTTTTTCAAAAAAAGATGGTTTTTATATATTTTGTCAAAAGACATTCTGCAAAATGGCCATCTTTTAAAAAAATATGTAAATTCACATGAAAAGAAGGGAATCTTTGAAAGATTCCTCTAGAGTTCTCATTTTGAGGTTACAGTTCTCGAATCAGATGTTACACTATTTAAGTGCAAAGGTGATTTTGTGATAATTGCAAATTTAGTAGAATGGCTCCAACGAAAACACAACCAAAAAACACAAATTGAGATCTAGCTCATGAGAGATCGGTTGTGCTTGAGTTGGCTATGATCTACTGTGATTGCCTATTTGCAATTAGTGCAAAGGTGATTTTGTGGAAATTACAAATTTAGTAGCATGGCTCCAAAGAAAACACCATAGCAACAACAAATTGATGAATCTTAACATGCTTTTAAAAGTCCAAGAGATATTTGCACACTTGTATCCTTTAGAAACACATTAGATCAATGGTTGCAATAGTAAAAAGAGACTACAAAACTGGAAAAGAAGAAGGCACTTGAAAGGAAAGAGGTACATATAAATTATATTTTGTCATCATCTCCTAAAATCCCAAGAAAAATCTCATGCTAAATGCATGATTGGAGATTGTAGATTATGCATGACTTGGATAGGGTGCAATTTACATCACACTGAAGATGAAAGCATACATAGCCATGTGGTTAAAACACATAGATTAAGGAAAAATATACTTCTACAACATCTGATGTCTCAATGGAGAGACTTCATGGATATGGTGAACAAATTTCTTCCCTTTAACTATGATATGTAGCTCTACAAGTCCTATCAAATTCTAATGCAAGTTTGGAACTAAGGCAGAAAGGATTATATGGAGACATGCTATAAGCTATCCATAAAGTTGGATGTGCAAGAATCTAAAAACATTCTAGGATGTAAAGCACTAAGCGATGGCTTCGACTAGTGTTGGCGGTGACGATAGGGTTTCGGCCAGCTTAGCCCACCACTGGTGGTAGGCGAGGCAGTCGATAAAGCGAGCGGTGAAAAGCAAGAGGTGGAGGAATTGAGCGGCAAAAAGCGAGTAGAACCCCGTTATTTCTCCGTTGACTCCATCTCAAAAAAAAGCACTTCCAAATAAAGTGCATCACCACTTCTGTAACTTGCCACTTTATCGAGGCGTATCACCCAATCCAAACTTGCCAAAGCATCCCCTACCCCTTCTAGTGCTCAATCTCTCCCCTTTCTGCCCAAAGAAGCCCCTACCCTTTCCCTCATCCCTCCAAGAGTTGCCCTTTTTCTCTCCACAAATGCCCCTACCTTTTCCACTCTATAGCAGGCCTAAAACTCCCTCTTTGTATCAAAAACTCTCCCTCTTTCTCAAACCTCCAAAGAAGCCCCAAAACTACTTCTTTTGCTCCTCTAAAACTCCTCCTTCCACTCCTCCAAAGCAGCCCCAAAACTCCTCTTTCCACTCACTTCTATTCACTTGAATCAATCTGCCTCACAAATCCATAGTGTTGTGCCTTACAATCCTATTCATCAACCCTGGGCTGCTCTCCCCCTCAGATTGCTCCTTCTCGGGCTGCTCTTCTCCTTCTTGGCTACCCTCTCCATCTCCATCTTGAATGTCCTCTCCGTCTTTGTTTGATGTCCTCTCCCTCTCTGTCCAAAGTAGCCCCTATTGCTTCCAAAACCCACCCTCTCTCCTGTCCCCATCCAAAGCAACCCCTACCCTTTCCCTCATCCCTCCAAGAGTTGCCCTTTTTCTCTCCACAGAGTCCCCCACCTTTTTCATCATATAGTAAGCCTTAAACTCCTTCTTTCTAAGAAAAACTCTCTCTCTTCCTCAGACCTCCAAAGCAACCAAAAAACCTCTACTTCTACTCCACCAAAACAGCCCCAAATCTCATCTTTCCTTTTGCCTACTCCACTCCTCTTTCAACTCCAATTGCCTACATCACTCCACCCCTCCGCATTCCTTCCCCCCACCCCCCCTCTTCCCAAGGCTACTATTCCCTCCCTTTGGATGATCTTCTATCCCCTTGGATGCTATCCTCCACCCTCGGGCTGCTCTCCCCACTCGAGTTGCTCTCCTTCCCCCTCGAGCTACTCTACCTCCCCACCCCAGTTGCTCTCCTCCCCCCTCAATTAGCTCTCTCTGCCTTTGAGCTGCTGTCCCCCTAGGACTACTCCTTCTCAAGCTGCACTTGTCCCTCTTGGCTGCCCTCTCCCTCTCTCTCTTTGTTGTCCTCTCTATCTTTGTTTGCTACCCTCTCGTTGTCTGTCCAAAGCCCCATCTATCAATGACATACAAATTCTTACCAGAGGCGACTTCATTAAACAATACAATACTTTGAAAGCAATTCTTAACTGAGTGGAGAAACAAAATATAGCTTCACATAGGCAAATTGGGAGATGAAAACAAAACTTGCCGCTAAATAAATACATGGAAAGAGCATCCAAATACTTGGAGATTGATTTTATAAAAGATCAAATTGATAACAATCCTCATATGATTGAATCTCTTCTAGATTCTCATTTCTCAATAACAAGCCTCGTATAAAGCAACATTTTAGTACACGGGATGGAAGGCAAATATGAACTTGAAGCACAACAAAAGGACATAAGCCAATGGCATTGTCAACTTGATGAGCATACATCATCCACATAAATGGAATGGCCCCGTGTCCTTTCCTTCAGGCTTTTATCAAATTTATCTCTCTCCACCACCATTTCAGCATAGCATGGAAGTTCACTACAAAGACATCACAAACTAAAAAACAAACGCATTATCTGCAAGTCGTGATTCCAGCTTGTAATTCAAAACATGAGGCAACATTCCAATAGTACAAAGTAGTAAACAACATATGATGCACTATATTCTCCTATTCCTAATAGAGACATCAATAACCAAAAGCCCCAAAAGTTCCAATTGCATATAGTACTACGAACCAAATGCAAAAGCACAAAAAGTAAAAGTCAATAGCGTCTCACTATGAGTCATACTGGTTCCCAAAAAATGGGTACAACACAATGAAATGATCCTGAATTCTCTTTGTAGCAGCACTCTACACAAGAAAATCCATAGTGATCGTAATAACCAACGTATCACTATCAAAGGAGAAGAAAGGGGACCCTCTAGCCAAGCACGCTCTCATGAGCAATGCCATGCCACACCCCATCTCCATAGCTGGATCATCTGTAGGACACAACAAGCTAAGAATAGCTTTGACAAAAAATGCAAGACTCTCCACCAACACTCCCCGTATCGCTCGTGGTTTTGGCGAAAATGGTCCAACCATGGTCCTGATCACTGGTACATACAGATTCCACTGAGTCAGACATGGGCTGAAATTTCAACCTTTGGAATAGAGGCTTACTCTCTGTGTAGAACAAGGGTGTCTTGTGGCTCACCCGTTTGCAAAACACAAGCACGGAAGTCTACATCTACAACAAAAATAGAATATATCAGAATCATTTGTCACTCATTTAAATTCAATGAGACCAAGCTATATGGATAAAACCCACCATAATATCCATGCCATCCTACTGCTGGAATCCATAAAACAATTTATTCAGCAAGAATACCTGACACGAAACCTCCAAGCCTTGGATGTGAATGTATCGTTCCATCCACATAATGCAAGGACTTGCATCAACATATGGAATTTTTATAATATGTTCACATGACATGTGCAAAGAAATATGAAGAGCCTACATGTGAAATCATGCAGCAAGACCAAAATCAAAGGAATGAGATTCTGTTGCTTACCCACCAATGGACATACAAGGGCTAGGAGCCAAGCTAGGAGCCACCCATCATCTCCTAGTGCCACTGCAGCCATGGGTATACCATATCTTAGGTGGTCCTCCATGAGCCTTGTTCCATGGCAAGATCCCTAACTCTGTTGAGATATCAAGCTCCACTCTTGATATGCCAGGGTGACCGTTGTGCATTTATGTCACCGACTTGTTAGCTGCAGATGCGGTTGGTACACCGCCCATGAATAATAGCTAGATGACAGCTATCTTTCCATACTCTAGCTAGTGGCTCAGTTAGTATGCCACCTTAGTTAGCTGAGTTTGGTTTGAGACCCACATATAGGGTTCACCTATTCCTTTTGTACTAAGAGAGAGTTCTTTTGGCTTCCACAACTAAGAAGAGGAAAACTATTTTCAGCCTCCACCTTTGTGTGTATTCCCCCATTGTGTATGCGAGAAAGCTGCAAGTGAGATTCCTTACTTCTCTCCCACTCTCTTCACATGGTATCAAAGCTCTATTTGTGGTAAGGAGCTCAAGGAAGCAAACAAACTTCGCAGTGTCTTGGTAAGAGGATCAGTGTTGCTTTCCTTTTTCGAGTTTGGGAGCAAATCTCTGTAGGTAGCACAGCTAGAAAGTGCAAGAGTGCACTGTCTCAGATTGGGACACCCTTTGCAGTGAGGAGAGAGGGTAGTATATGCTACGGGAAAGAGGATAAAGCTCTTGGTGACATTATTTTTTTGATTCGAGGCCATTTCGAGGCCCGTTTTGGTGGTGAAAGTTTTCCATAGGCACTCAGGGTGCCATGTTTTTGCTGTGCCACCACTGTTCTGCGGGTCGGTGAAAATTTGCCATAGAAATTGTATCGTATGCCTATGTGCGGAGATATTGGGAGTAACAGAATCATTCTTATTGCCTGTTGATGCAAAATTTTCACTAGGAAGTGACTGTGTGGTCAAATACCACTTTCATCAGTTTTGCAGATTTGCCCTTAATAGGCAGAAGTTGTGTTTTTTGCAGTGACGCTCTTTCACAGATAGTCACTGAAAAGCTTGACAAGAACTTCTTCCCAGCATGGAAGTTTAGAATGACGAATTTCCTTGAGGGAAAAGACTATTGGGAGTTCATTACTGGAGCTGAACAAGAACCAGTTATTCCTAATGTTCCCAATCAACAGGAGTTACAGGCATTTAAAGGCTGGCATGAGAAAGCCAAAAAAGTTATGTACTGGCTGTCTATCAGTATTTCAGATTCTATGATTGTGCATTATTCCGAAGGAGGCATGGGATACTTTGACAAAAATGTATAGCACAAATACACAAGCCAGGAAAATGCAGCTCAAGCAGGAGTTGCATAATGTGCAGAGAGAAAATATGAGCATCAATGACTACCATATGAAGGTGAAGAAGATTGCAGATGCACTTGCTTCCATTGGGTCACCAGTGGAAGATGATGATTTAGTTTCTATGACCTTGAATGGTCTAGGAAAGGATTATGCACAGTTCTGAACATCCATTGCCATCCATGAGAATTTTCCTGATTTTGGGGAGTTGATTGCTCTAATTTTTGAAGAGCAGAGAAATGGTGGTGCATCTTGTTCAGGAGGAACTTCAAAAGAAACTGTCTTCTACTCAAATACTAGAAGAGGTAGAGGCAAAGGTAGAGCAAGACGATTTGCAGGCCGTGGCAAAAATTAGAATATGCAGCAAATTCAAGAAAACCAGTCCTATGGAGGAGGAGGTGGTAACTTTAGAGGCAGGGGGAGCCAAAGAGGTCATGGTGGATGGCAGAGAGGCCAAAATGCAAACCAATGTTGAATGCTACTACTATGGTAAAATGGGTCATTTGGCTAAAGACTACTACAAAAAGCAGAATGACATCATGAATGGAAAATTGCAGCAAGGCAATTATGCATCCTCTAGTAGACAGGGTGATGACATAAATGAGCATTTGTTTACGGTGCATCACATGACCAATTTTGTGACAAGTGGAGAAGAAAGCAATGATGTGTGGTATGTTGACTCAAGTTTGTCAAACCACATGACAGGTCATGCAGAATGGATGCAGGATGCAAGGAAAATGGAAAGACTAGGATTTGTGGAGATTGGTGATGATACTGCACATCCTATTGTGCAAATTGGTAAAATTCCTTTGTCTATGAAGGATGGGAAAAAGAAATACATGTCTGATGTATTTCATGTCCCAAATATCACCAAGAACCTGGTTTCTATTGGTCAAATGGTTGAGCAGGGCTTGTAGGTTAGATTTAATCCTCATGGATGCTTTGTTGAGGATATGAAAAATAAAGGTCGCTTGATAGCAAAAGGGAAGAATAAGGGAAGGATGTTTACGGTGGATGTGGACATGCCTGAATTGAGTGCAACAGTGTTTGCACATGGGACTAGTGTAGTTGCAGATATTGATATCTGGCATAAATGCATTGGTCATGTTAATGTACAGCGACTTAAATTAATGCAGACCCAAAATATTGTTGCAGGATTGCCTAAGTTCAAGGTTGCAGAAATGCATAAGGTATGTGAAGCTTGTCAATTTGGAAAACAGGCAAGGAAACCATTTCCTAGACATGTTCAAGAGAGTAAGAGGCCATTGGAATTAATCCACTCTGATGTGTGGACTACTAAAGCTGCATCTATTGGAGGCTATCATATTTTGTCACTTTTATTGATGACTACAATAGAAAAGTTTGGGTGTATTTTATGAAAAAGAAAAGTGAAGTGTTTGGGCATTTCAAAGCTTTTAAAGCTATGGTTGAAAAAGAAATAGGCTTGCAAATAAAATGCCTAAGGTCAGATGGAGGGGGAGAGTCCCTCTCAAATGAGTTTGCAAGGTTCCTGTAGTAGCATGGCATAAAGCAGCAATATTCATGCAGTCATACCCCACATCAAAATGGACTTGTAGAAAGGAAAAACATGCATATTGGAGAGGTATCTCATGCCATGCTCAAAGAAAAAGACCTACCAGATTATTATTGGACTGAAGTAGTTGCTACAGTAGTCTACATAATGAATAGGAGTCCCACTGCAGCAATACATGGCATGACGCCAGAGGAGAGGTATACTGGTAGGAAACCAGATATTTCTCATTTGAAAGTTTTTGGTTGCATTGCCTATGTTCATGTGCCTGAGGATTTAAGATCCAAGTTGGATCCAAAAGCTGAGAAGTGCATCTTTATTGGTTATTCTTTGTAGCCAAAAGGGTATAGATGCTATAACCCTTCTACTCGTAAGTTTACAGTGAGTAGAGATGTTGTTTTCGATGAGATGAGTAGCTGGTATAAACTAGTAAATGTGATTGATGATGTAGATGCACAAAATGGTAATGCTGCACAGAATTCATAGTAGCAATCACAAAATATTAGTGGACCTATAGTGTCCTCTAGCAGTGTTTCACATACTTCGCCATGGACAGGTAGATTGAGATTAGGAGGATCTCCTCAAAGCAATGCAGATAGTGGTATGCAAGTACCACAAAAGGGAAAAGAGAAAGTAGATCAGCCCATGGTTGATGTGAATGCAGGTTACTCTTATGTGGATGGTGAATCCAGTGGCTCAGAACAGAGCCTTGATGATGAATTGGGTATTCCTTCTGTTGTTACACCTAGAGTAAGGAAGACAAGGGATGTTTTGAGAGCACCTAGTAGTGAGCCTATTTTGTGCAGGTCTAGTAGAGTTAAGTATCCTATGGATAGGCTAAAATATGATGGATTTATAGCCATTCACTATACCTATATGGTCAAAGTGATACATGAACTAGAACCCACTTCTTTTGAGCAAGCCATGGGAAAAGAAAAATGGGAGAAAGCCATGGATGAGGAAATGGATGCCTTGGAAGCAAATGCTACATGGGAATTGGTGCCTTTGCCTAAAGACAAGAATGCAATTGCCTTCAAGTGGGTTTATAAAGTGAAGCACAATGCAGATGGTTCTGTGAGCAGATACAAGGCAAGATTAGTTGTCAAGGGGTATGCACAGACATATGGCATTGATTATGAAGAAACATTCAGTCTAGTTGCGAGGATGGTAACTATAAGAGCAGTCATTGCTATGGCTACATCAAAGGGATGGCATTTACATCAGATGGATGTAAAGAATGCCTTCTTGCATGGTGATTTGCAAGAAGAGGTCTATATGGAGCAGCCACCAGATTATGTGCATGCTGTTCATCTTGAGTTTGTTTGTAGGTTGAAGAAATCCTTGTATGGCTTGAAGCAAGCACCCAGAGCATGGTCTGACAAGATAGGACAGTATCTTGTCACGATTGGCTTTCAGATTTCCACAATAGATTTCTCACTTTATGTGAGAAATGTTCCTCTGACTCAACCTCCTATAGGCTACATAAGGTGCATATGCACCTCTCCTTGGGTAGACCCTCTCCTCAGCCACTCTCAATACAGATTCTATGTGAAGAGACCTAAAATTGCCCAATGGAGATCCTCAATGAATGGGGTAAGTGAAGTCGTGTATACCCTGGTGGGTCAATAAACCCCTCATCTGAGAGATGTAGGCAATGATCTCAATAGAAGCTAAGCTTCACTGGGAGCTCAATTGATGCCAGCCAGGTTCGGAATGTGTGTAGCTGTAGAAGATCCTCCCGTATGACCTGGTTGACCACATGATACTAGAGTGGGGAGAATGTTGTGCTACTTCTTGGGCATTGAGGTGATTAGATCCACAAGTGGGATATGGCTCTTACAGAGGTAGTATGGATTGGACATGCAATCCAAATATGGGATGACAGGCTGTAAGCCTATTTTAGTTCCTTTGGAGTAGAATGTGAAGTTGAGCGCAGATGCAGGTCAGCTTCTAGAAGACCCTACTATGTACAGACGCATAGTAGGAAGTTTGATTTATATATGACTATTACCAGGCTAGATTTGAGCTATATTGTTGGGTTGGTAAGTCAGTTTATGCAAGCTCCAAGGAACCCGCATTTGGATGTGGCTAGATGCATACTGAGGTATGTGAAGTCCACATTGTAGTATGAACTATTTTATGAGACTGGGGTTTAAATACAGTTCCATGGATACACTGATGCTGATTGAGCTGGTAGTATTTCTAGTAGACAATCTACAAGTGGATATATGTTCTCTTTTGGGAGTGCTGCAGTCACTTGGAGCAGCAAGAAACAGCCTACAGTTGCCTTGTCGAGAGCACAGAGGTTGAGTACAGAGGTGCAGCAATGGCTACATGTGAGGTAGCTTGGTTGCATAAGCTACTTTAGGATATGCATCAGTATACAGGTGGGCCAATTGTCATTTATTGTGACAACATGAGCAATATACACTTGGCAAATAACCCATTCTATCATGCTAGAACAAAGCACATTGAGGTGCATTATCACTATGTGTGGGAGAAGGTTCTAGTAGGTTTTATTGATCTGGTTTATGTCAGCATAGAGGATCAGGTAATTGACGTATTCACGAAGGCATTGGGTGCAGAGAAGCTGCATAAGTTCAGAGACCTGCTTGGTGTGTAGGAATTGGGATTGAGCTCAAGGGGGAGTGTTGAGATATTGAGCTCCACTCGTGATATGCCAAGGTGACCGTTGTGCATTTATGTCATCGACTTGTTAGTTGCAGATGCGGTTGGTACACTACCGATGAATAATAGCTAGATGACAGCTATCTTTCCGTACTCTAGTTTAGTGGCTCAGTTAGTATGCCATGTTAGTTAGCTGAGTTTGGTTTGAGACCCACATATAGGGTTCACCTATTCCTTTTGTACTAAGAGAGAGTTCCTTTGGCTTTCACAACTAAGAAGAGGAACATTGTTTTCAGCCTCCACCTTTGTGTGTATTCCCCCATTGTGTATGCGAGGAAGCTACAAGTGAGACTCCTTACTTCTCTCCCACTCTCTTCACAAACTCCCCCTCCAACTAAAATCTAGTTGTGGCAAGTCAAGAAACACAAATTGGGCTGCCCACTTAATATTCTTTCCCAGTCCCATGAAGGGCTTTTCTTTCCTTGCCATTTTTGAGAAAAACTTGTGTGCCTACATTTAAGCATCATTTTTCTTTGATGCAACAAAGGCCATGCCCATGGAGACATAGCCTCCAATCGTGCAATCACACATCAAGGTATCCCCATAGCTAAGAATTTTAGCCATGGGAGAAGGAAGACAGTAAACAAATGTAATTTTATCTTTAACAGCAATCCCCATCTCTACATTGTCAATCAATAGGAAACAACAAATTGATTTAGTCCACCCCACTGTTGGACTAAGATGCTTTGATGAAACATAAAAAATATGTAGGAGTGCTCACCATGCTCTGTATCGGTGGTAGCCTCATCCTTTTCCATTTGGGGTTCTTTCTCATACTTCTTGTTTTCTTTTGGTGGGGCGAAGTCAAGCCAATAACTTCATAAATTCATCCAACAAAAACAAAGTAAGAGTCAAGTAGCTCAAACTTTCCTAGTGAAGCCTAACTAGCTTTCTTTTTTATAGTACCTGGGGTTTCATCGTTCTTTTTTATAGAAACCTTTCTGTGCATGACTTTTGGAGTGTCCTTCTCCACTGTTCTTTTGGTTGCATGCTACATGTACTCATCCCTCTCCCTAGTGAGCACCTACCCCTCACTGAAGTCAAGTCACCATGGGCAATGTGCAATCTCCCACTGCGAGAGCCCATGCATGGATTCAAGGTATATGCAAGTGGTAGGGCTGCTAGTTTCTTGCCAACCCTTACACTATCTCGGCATCTTAGGCAACTTGCCTTCTCCAACTAGATGCGGCAAATATCACTGAAACAAAAAATTATCTACGTCAACTCCTATGACATAGATAATCATGTTCAAGAACATCAAATTATGATTCCATGTTACCTAAAACCACACGTTGAGATGCTTGGTCGAGCTTAGCTGCCTTCTTGCCGTTCCTTCTGCTCTTTTCTGCCCCTCAGCTCCCCTGCTATTCGTACACTTGAGGATAGTGAACATATGCTTCTGGCCCTCCAACTTTATGTCCTCCACATATTGCTAAAGTATATAGTCTGGAGGCAATGGCAAAGGATTGTCCATTGCACAAAGGGCGTACATGTCTTCTAAAACTAGTAAGGAAGAAATTTCCACCTTCTCAAGGAAGCTTTCTTTCAACAACCACCTATAAGATGAACTGAATTAACATCTTTCCCAACCACAAACTTGAAAGCTGACTTAAAATAGTGAATGATAATGAAACACACACTCTCTATGCTCATTGTCTCCAGATGGCATATGGTAGGTCTCTCTCATATGCTTATTGGCATGTAGTAGAGTGAGGAGCATGAGCCTCTTCTCACTCTAGAATTCTGCGTTTGCTAGATTTTCAACTTGCTCAAGGTCACAATGGAATCATGCCCATCATAGTGCAAGGCAAAAAGCTTGGACTTCCATACATCGCCATTCTTGGGATCCAAAATATTGAGAACCTTAAAAACTAGTGCAAAGGAAAAGTAAGTATGGTACACAACAAAACTAGGCAAGAAAGAACTACATGAAAGTGAACATGTTCTCACCATTCCCATTTTATCAGCATATTTCTTGTGTATTTTGGTTCTCTCCTTATGTTGCACATCCTTCTTCATCTCTTCTGGTACCTTCTTGGCCATAGCTTCCAGGGCCTGCACGAGGTCGGCAATGTACTTGACCTTTTTGAAAATCCAATAGAGATAAACTCAATTTGAGAAGCCCAAGGAAAAGCCATGTCGTAGACCAACATAAAGCACCATAAAAAACCTCACAAACTTGAAATACTAGCCATGTAAGAACTCCCCTACTCAAGGGGTACCACTGCTTTTTCAATATAGAGTCTTCTATTTGTTATTTTTCAATCACCTAACAGTGTGTTGTGCTCAAAGAACTCATGAATTCACACTCACAGATGTTGTTTGTGTTCATGAGTGTGTCTCATAGACTTGGCTTGATAATTGCATGCTCATTCAATCTGCGAAATCCCAAACAAATTAGTAGATCTCACCAAGTGCTTTCCATGTCTACAAATACCAAAAAAGAAACTACAGATACTATAGACAAAAAAAATTATGAGTTCATCCTCTGCAAGCCTACAAGCAATGAGATTTTAGAAGTTTGTCGAGGGTCTATCACTGTGCAGTGGTATGATGGTTGCCCTCCCAAACATAGGACACTCTCTTAGACATGAACTTGCACTCCTTTTTTGTAGCAACCTCATTTTCAAACTGACTATCCACCTATTTCGATAAGGGACTCCATGAACCTTTTATCTCATTTGAGACCATTGTCTCCTCCCCATTTGATTTGCACAAGGACAAAATAAAAGCCCCTTTTTTGGGCATATAGCCCTCATATTGGAATGCACTCTTTAGACTAGCAACATCTGTCCTAAGACCTCTCACACAAGCATACGGAATCAAGTGCCACAATGGAATCCTTGGACATTCATCTAAACTCAATATCCTGCACTTATTGATCACATCACCCCCCTTCTCCATCTCTAACTTGGCACTTTTGGGATTTCAAGTTTTCATCAAAGTGCATTTAAGAAATTTAACAAGTTTTTTGGCACTGTTTAGGGTGCTCCAACATGCATTCTTAAATTTTGGGAACAAAGGAAAAACTATCACAATACTCAATGCAATGACCCCCAAACAACCAACTATGCATGAAAGAGCGTTTAAGAAATTTGACAATCTTTGTGGCACAATTTTGGGTGCTTCAAAACACATTCTTGCATTTCTAAAAGAAAGAAATAACTCCCATTTCAAAAAGTGATAGATTTTGTAATCACAATACAAAGACTCCATACTCGACTTGAATGGGGGGCCTTCTTTGCCGTAGGTTTGAGGGGTGGCAAAAGTTCAGTCTTGCATGAGACAAACAAAACAAAAATCACTGAATCTATGTGAGGATATAGCCACCATGGGAAGCATGAGGGATAGCAAAGACAATAAGGAGAGTACCTTAAGCCCCACCAACAAAAAGGGAGAGGGCATCAAAGAGGGAAAGGGCAACCAAGAGGGAGAGTTAGAGGGAAGCCAAGAGGGAGAAGAGCAACCTGGAAAGGAGAAGCCTCAAGAAAAGCAGCTCAGAAGGAGGAGGAGAGCAACCCAAGAGGGAGAGGAGAGAAGCCTAAGGGAGGAAAGAATCCGCAGGAGGGGGAGGAGAGCACCCCAAGGGAGGAGGACAGCCTGGGGGAGGAGGATAGTAGCCCAAGGGAGGAGGAGAGCAGCTCGAGGAGGAGGAGGCAGGTCGAGGGGGGAGCCAAATGGGATGAGGGGGAGCCGAGGGGGAGAGAGATGAGCTAAGGGGGGCGAGATGGGCCAAGGGGGGCCGAGGGGGAGAGGGGGGAGAGATGCCAAGGAGGGGGCGGGAGATGCCAAAGAGGTCAAGGGGCCACCGGGGGCGAGATGGTGGGCCGAGGGAGGAGTGGAGGGGTGAGATGGACCAAGGGAGGTGGAGTGGGAAAAGGAGGTGGAAGGAGGAGTGGAAGGAGAGTGAGGGAATGAGGAAGGAGAATGGGGGAAGGAGGAAGGAGGAAGGAGGAAGGAGAGAGGGGGAAGGGGGTGGAAGGAGGAGTGGAGGAAGGAGGTGGAAGGAGGAGTAGAGTGTAGTGGAAGGAAGAGTTTGGGATTGTTTTGGGGCAGTGGAAGAATGCATTTTGAAGGAGTTTTGGGGCTGCTTTGAGGGCATGAGGAAGAAGGAGAGTTTTTAAGAGAAAGAGGGAGTTTTAGGGTTGCTATGATGTTGGAAAGGTTGGGGCTGCTATGGAGAGAATAAGGGTGGCTTTTGGAGGTAGTGTTTTGAAAGCAATAGGGGTTTCTTTGGCAACATTTAAAAAAGCGATAGCGTTGGGCCTCTAAAAAGTGGCAAGTTTTGGAAAAGGTGATGCAATTGATTTGGAGATGCTTTTTTGGGAGAGGAGTTTGGGGAGAAATGATGGGAGGAAGAGGAAGAGAGGGCTTTCATTGCATCATAGATACCATATCCCCTTGCTTTATTGCATCATAGCTACCATGTCTACTGTCCGAGAATTTGGCATGGCTCTAGTGAAATGGCCAGAATCTAGTGATGACAGTAGCTACAACCCTGCTGGGTTCTAATTACTCCATTTGTTTGGCAAAATGAAACTTGCATGGGAAAAAACATGCCTTGTAGCTTTCTTGTTGCTCTATTTCTCTTGCTCCAGGTTCTTGAAACTCCAACATTTGTTGCTCATGGTGTTGCATCCATTTCCATTGCCTACTCTCCCCTTCAACAAAACTTCTTGAAGACATAGCTATCCTCTACAACCATTCTTTCTCATATATACTTTTGCATTGATTTCACCATTTCATAGGCCACTAGCACCTCGCTTCGTATAAGTGCATGCCCTTCATGTATTACTGTTGTTGTCCTTCAATATCTCCCTACTACCAAACTTCCCCATTCTCGATCTTTGCCATGAAGCCCAAAATGGTATTTCTTCACTTCCATGAGGAAGACACGCTTTCCATTAGATACAACACAAACTTATGTGAAATTTCAACTACAGATATCAAAGAGCATTTTGCAATTCGAGATAGTGGGATTGAGGTGCAATAAGAGATGGGCACTGAGGATGTCGTCATCACACAGGCAGCAGTGGGCTTGGAAGATGGAGAGAAAAGCTACAAATTAGATGGTCATTAGTTTTAACATTTCAAGGTTACTATCAAGAGGGCATCTTTGATTGCAACTTTGGCTCAATAGGTGAGTATAATCACAATGTTACAATGCCTTCCACTATCAAGTTCTCTACACGTTTCCTTCTCAATTGCAAAGTCAATTGAGATGGTACAAGAGCTCCCTATGAGGTATGCTGGTTATGTTTTGTATGAGTTGCCACCGATAACTTCAATGTCTCTTATGCAAGGAATGGAGCAAAAGAATGATGGGCATGTATGGATATAATACACTACTAGCACACAAGAGTTCTTCAAAGGTATTGTTAGAATGGGTAGATGTGCAGGGTATTTGAGATGCTATAATGTGGATTGTGCTTATACCGAATGCAGTGGCAAGGTGAATGAAACACAGTGGAAGCGAAAGTTGAAAAAGGTTCCCTGTTGGCCCAATCTTGGAAGACAAGGGAATGTTGGTATGTAAGCATCGTGGTGAGCCACTAGAGTGTGTTGCTATGTGTAGCAGATTAATCTACTATTGCTTGCCCCATGAATGCAACAAGATCACAAGGATGTGCAATACATGTGGGGATGCGTGAACCATCCTGTCAAACTAGGACCCTACTAACTTACACCTTTGATTCTTCTTTTTTTTTCCCTTCCTTTGAATGATCAGAAGTACGCATCCTTGATCCTTCCACCATTGCAATCAATCACGCCATGCCAATTACATTGCAATCAATCTTGCCATGCCAATTACATTGGAATCCAATGCTACCAAACACAATATCTCTCTTTCGAGAAACAATTACACATAGAAGATCCAACGAAGACCTATGGAACACTATAATGGCAAATATTCATATACACACCAGGAATTATCTTCATCAACAACACTCTAACAAGCATTCCTTTTGCATGATCCATAGGACTAGATCGAGAATAGAAACGGGGGAATGTTAACTACAATAGGTCACAATGTCATTTGATGGTGGATATTGTCCAGTCCATAGAGCTAGGATTGTGCCTTGGAGCCATATGGGCCCAAGTGGTTGTAACGAGAGAGAGAGAGAGAGAGAGAGAGAGAGAGAGAGAGAGAGAGGTACAAGGAATAGAGTTGGCCCTCCCTTCAAAAGGTGACATGTATAAAAAGCCAAGTGGTTGACTTTGGTATTCATTACTGGATGCACAAGTTTGGAATACAAGCTCCCTCCTTTATTCCAAGAGTCTTTTTGGGTGTTCTCTTTTTTCCTTTGTAGTGTCTTTGTGTTTGCCACTCCATCCCCATTCATTCTCCTCTTCTCCCCTTTTCCTTATCTTCACTCATCTCCCCTTTCCCTCTTTCTCTTGTGGAAACACATTGCAACAATCTGGGAGCCGCTTGAGTGACACTTGTGGACTGCTCGTGCTTTGCATTGATCTCACAAGGAGTAGCTTGGAGTGGAGTTCCATCGGCATTCCTTCAAGATACCCATGACACGTGAGTCACCATCATTGAGACTACACAGGGACCTATGCTAGTGCTCCCTAGGGTGGAAGTCAAAGCCTTTTAAGCTCCCCGTCCCCCTAAACATATGGCCTGGAAGATGCTCACCACTAGAGCTAAGAAGATATTCAGATGACTAGAACAAGAAGACTTGGAGGAAACCAGTGGAATAAGATCATTTGAAACAAATGAGAAAAGTTCTCAAGAGGATGGAAACACAGAAAATGCAAGACCCCAATGGTTACATCTTCTTCCTTTTCAAAAAGCTTGAGATGGCTACTAAGGTAATAAAAAATGGTACTTAGACCATAAAAAATTTGGCCTACTCACCTACCCTGCCTAGCCCATAGGCTAGACTCACATAGATCACCTTTCTACCATCAACGGTCTCATTGATAGACCTCATCTGACATGCAAGTCAGGATCCATCCAGTGTCCCAGGCTCACACATGCTTCTCCTCATATGGGGGCCTTACAACTTGAGCACCTTGGACCACTGGTGGTTACCAGGAGGGTGGGACATTGAGCATATCTAACAATATTTCACTTTTTCACTCATCTCACTGGCAGTATTTCATGGATGGGCAAGAGCCCAAACTCTATTTCCTTTTCTTCCATTGAGGTTGGTTATCTAGCAACAAATGCAACAATGTGTGATGCAATTTGTCTTCAAAAATTATTTGGCCATTTTTGAATAGCACAAGTAAGTTTTGTTACTATTCACTATGACAACCAAGTATGCATTGATTTCAATGACTCAAATTTGTAGTAGATATCTTTTAGTCCAAGTAATATGTGGTTGCTCCTAAAAGGGGGAATTCTACAATGTAGTATAGATTACCTACATTTGGGTGTCCTTTTGGGTGTTGAGTATCCGTGACCCAAGGGATTTATTGTAGGAAGTTTGTTGCCTAAATGCCCTGTTGTACTACTGCATCCAAGCCTATGGGGTTCAAACTATCCTATTCTACCTGGCCAAAAGAGCAATCAACTCCTCAAAGTCAAGAAATTTTTCACGGATGGCAATGGATGTCCGAAACTGAGCATAATCCTTTCCTAGACATTCAAGGTCACAGAAACTAAATCATCATCTTCCACTGGTGACCCAATGGAAGCAAGTGCATCTGCAATCTTCTTCACCTTCATGTGGTAGTCATTGATGCTCATATTTTCTCTCTGCACATTATGCAACTCCCGCTTGAGCTGCATTTTCATGGCTTGCATATTTGTGCTGTACATTTTATGCCTCCTTCGGCGTGCTTGCAGTGCACTCTTTCACTTTCTAGCTATGCTACCCGTAAAGGTTTACTCCCAAACTCAAAAAAGGAAAGCAACATTGATCCTCTTACCAAGACACTGTGAACTTGGTTTGTTCCTTGAGCTCCTTACCATGAACCGAGCTCTGATACCATGTGAAGAGAGGAGGAAGAGAGTGGGAGAGAGGTAAGGAGTCTCACTTGTAGCTTTCTCGGTCCAAACCATCTTGTTCTATCCAACCCTTCCAACTATATTGTTATTATGGTGAACCTTGCCACTTGATTATTGATCTAACCTTATAGGAACTATCACGAGCCTATTCCACTTTATTGAGACTATTTCTCACCTTGGTTGCACAATCTTAGCTCCAAACAGGATCAGTGTTGCTCATAAACAATGCAAAAAAAGGACATAGTCTATGTCAAGGTCATTGAGGAAAAAAGCAATGCCAGATCAATTGCTTTGGCCAGACAAAGTAGTAAAGGCTAGAAATTTTGAAGGAAGTCCATAATCATTTAAGCATGATACTAGATGAGGGAGAGGCTATGGACATAGATAAACTGAGAGCAAGGTAAAAAAGTGGTGAGGTCAGACCCAAGTGAGTAATAAATTTTGATGCTTTATACCTAGATAAATAACTCACATGTGCGAGCTCAAGGAGACAGTGGACCTAATGGCCAATCCCTAGCCAATAGGGTGAGGATGGATTGTTGGTTGAGTTTTACATTTTCTTTGATGCAAGTTACTAGACTCAAGGGAATAACAGTTGGCTATGGGTCCTTTTGGTGAGAGCATCAACACTAGAATGATTAAACTCATTCTTAAAGAAGGAACCAAGGAGAGCACCTAAAAATTGAAGACCCTTGACCATGGTGAGTTTCAGCTACAAGATGCCCTTCATCATAGCGAAGGATTTTGAGAGCTGTGACCAGGAGACAGCACAAGATTGCATCCACAAGCAGCTGGCACATCTCTATATATGATTTCATGGTATCGCTCCCTCACTCTGGATGAGGGGGGGGCCACAATGGCCTTTGGGCATACGAGGCATACTTCACTTTGTATTATAATGGCAGTCGCTCTAATGATGATGTTGATGAGAATGATGTTGTAGATACTATTTTAAAATGACTATGTAGCATGTAGTTTTTCACTTTTGTATGGGTGTGGATGCTCGATTAGTAGCTCCACCCTTTCAGTTGACTTGTATTAGCTTTCTCATAGTCTCATAGACCCATCAATCTTCCGAAGACTTTAATATACTCTCTCTCTCTCTCTCTCTCTCTCTCTCTCAGCAGAGAGAGCCGATGCGATGCTGCCGAGCTAGGGACGCAGAGACCACACACGACATGGAGAGTGACCAAAAGCATGCACGATCGAGGTTTAGCCTATCTCAGCTCTGCCTCAGAGGAGACCGAAAGAGACAAGGTGCCACTCTTGACATAGCCTACTAGATCCAAAGATCGAGGAGAGCATGTCCTCTACCACAACGCAAGACAGCTCGATAGACGCAAATCCGAGATATCTTTGCAACCCACTGGAGAGCCACCATAGTGACGGGTTTTGGATTTTCAGTGTCAACTTTCAGCTTGCACCTGAGGTTTTGTTCGAGCTCTTGAGCTTAGCATAGCACTCAACAAGGACCCTAGCACACCCTTTGCTTCAGCCCATTGAGGCTTGTATGAATTATTTTCTCTTCATGTACTTTGTCTCATAGGCCCGCAAGGCCTCCAGGACGTTAATCTCTCTCTCTCTCTAACTCAACTCAAGATGAAAAGCACATAATTGACCAAAGGGAAGGACGAGTCTATAACTGATGTTTGGTGTTTATCCCCTTTTTGGTCTGTACTTCTCTTATAGGCCCACGAATGCCAATAGCTCGAATGGGAAGATGGCTCTATACTCTATTGGGAGCCTCGATATGCGAAGCATCACTAGAAAGTGGGATACTTGATGCATCGTGTCCATGTCCACCATGAATCCATGGTTCACAGGAAAACATACACCATGTGCACCGGCTAACAACTCCCACTGCAAATGCAATGTCTGGTCTAGTAGCTATCATAGCATACATAAGACTCCCAACTGCTGATGCATAAGGAACCTTGGCCATCATGGCCCTTTCCTCATCTGATTTGGGACTATCTGTATGACTCAGTTTCACATATGGAGGCAATGGAGTACTCACTGCCTTCCCCCCCTCCATATTGAAACGCTGTAATACTTTTGTAACATACTCTTTTTGTGAAAGCCAAAGGAGTTTCATACTCCGATCACGCATGATGCACATACCAAGAATATGACCTGCAAGTCCCAAATCCTTCATATCAAAGGCCTCATGCAACTTGGCCTTTAATGCATCTAGCTCATAAGTATTCTTGCTAGCCAATAGCATATCATCCACATATAGTGCCAAGATTATCAGGCTATTATCCTTAGCCCTTTTAGTGTAGAGGCAGTGATCAATTTCACTCCTTCTAAAACCCTGGGACCGAATGAAAGCATCAAACTTCTGATACCATTCTCTAGGTGCTTGCTTAAGACCATAGAGACTCTTTTTCAGCTTGCAAACTAAATGCTCTTTGCCCTTTTCTTCAAAGCCTTCCGGCTGCACCATGTAAATTTCCTCATGCAAATCCCCATGCAAGAAAGCTGTCTTGACATCCATTTGCATAAGCTCCATATCCTCTACTGCCACTAGTCCAAGCATGCATCTAAGTGTGGTCATCTTCACAATCGGAGAGAATATCTCATCAAAGTCCACACCCTTCTCTTGCTTGAACCCTTTAGCAACCAAACGGGCCTTGTACCTAGGCACATCATCACCTATGACCTTCATTTTGTAGACCCATTTACATGGCAATGCTTTCTTTCCATGTGGCAAAGAAACCAACTCCCAAGTCTTATTCTTCATAAGTGAACTCATCTCTGATTGCATAGCATACTCCCACTTGCGTTGATCCTCACGCATCATAGCCTCTCTGTAGCAAGAAGGCTCCCCGCAATCAGTAAGCATCACATAGTCTACCCCTGGAACAAACCTATCAGGCGGTCTAGACACTCTAGATGATCTTCTCAAGGGCATTTCAGCTTGCTGTCCCACTTGCATATCAGCCACATTTGGCTCATCATTTCCACCAATAGATGATCCATCATCTACCCTTGATTGTATACCTGTGGGAGTACTTGGTGGTACCATTTCTTGCACATTTGGTGCATGGACAGCTTGCTGTCTATCAACATATGCAGGTGGATTCACATCCTGGAAAGTGATTCTCCTCATTTCCACATCCCTCATGGGTGCCTTATGCATCTTTTTCTCATTGAAGACCACATCATGGCTGCGTATGATCTTCTTTGCTTCTGGATCCTAGAGACGATAGCCCATCTCTCCACTTTCACCATAACCCAGAAAGATGCATTTCCTAGACTTAGGATCTAGCTTCTTTCGAAGCTCTTTTGGCACATGTGCATATGCCTCACACCCAAATATACGCAAATGAGAGTAAGAGGGCTTCTTTCCACTCCATGCCTCTTCAGGAATACCACCATCCAAACTCTTACTAGGTGATCTATTGATCACATGCACTGCAGTCTTCATTGCCTCAGCCCAAAACACCAGAAAGACTTGCATTGGAAAGCATGCATTGCAACCTTTCTTGAATGGTACGGTTCATCTTTTCTGCGACTGGATTTTTCTCTGGAGTACGAGGGGATGTAAGCTCCCTCTTAATCCCACGAGTATCATAGAAATACTGAAAGTCATGAGAGAGATACTCTCCACCATTGTCAGTCCGTAGGTATTTAAGCGTTCTACCTGACTGATTCTCAACCAAGGCCAGCCATTTCTGAAATACCTGGAACACATCACTCTTCCGAGCTATAGCATAAGCCCACACTTTCCTAGTTGCATCATCAATGAATGTCACATAGTATTCAGCCCCGCCTAATGACCGTGTAGGCATGGGAGCACATACATCTGAATGCACCAAATCAAGCATTTCAAACTCTTTCTTTCCCCTTCTTTTATGGGCTGATTTAGTCTGCTTCCCATAGAGACAGTGCTCACAAAATTCAAAATCAGAGAAACTCAAATGCGGTACATAACCCAAACGGCATAAGAGTTTCATTCCATTTTGGCTCATGTGCCCCAACCTGCAATGCCACAAAGAAGTGCTTGGCTACTCGGTTATTGCAACAACATGATCAAATACCCCTGATACATGTAAGGGATACAAAGTCCCACACTTGGCACCCCTGGCCAAAAGCATAGAGCCCTTTTGAATTTTCCAACTTTGAAAGCCAAAAGTGGTGTGAAAACCAACATCATCTAGCTGACCCACTGAAATAAGACTCTTGGTCAGCTTAGGCACATGTCTCACATGTTTCAAAACAAATGCAGACCCATTTGCAAAAGAAAACTTTATGTCACCTGCTCCCACTATGTCACATGCATAGTCATTTCCAAGATGCACACAACCTATCTTTCCACTGTCATAAGTGGAGAACCATTCCCTATGGGGAGTAACATGGAATGAAGCACCAGAATCCAAAATCCAATCCTGGGAATATGCATCATCTGAAGTGGTAAGCAACTCTGCAGATAAACTAGACATGAAGAGAACATCATTGTCACTATCACGTGTGACTGCATTGATCTCCTCGATCTTCACTTTTCCTGTGTCCTCCCTTGGACTCTCTTCCTTTTGATTTGCACCCCAATTTGCATTCTTTTTCTTATTCTTTTGCTCTCTTTTCAGCTTGTAGCAATCCTTTTTCATATGGCCCTTCTTGCCACAATGGTAACACTCAATGTTTCGTGCCTTGGATTTGCTACGAGACTTCCCTCTTTCTTAGGACTTCCCCCTGAACTGTGATCTGCCCCTTTGCACATTTAAGGCTGCATCCTGCTTGTTGCCATCCATAGACTTCCGTCTAATCTCCTCGGCCAACAAGCTACCCACAACATCATCAAATTTCAGTACTCCACCAGGTGCAGAGTTACTGACAGCTGTACGGAAGGTATCCCATGAGGATGGCAATGAACATAAGAGAAATATTGCCTTAGTCTCCGCATCAAAATTCATTTTCTGAGCTTGAAGCTGGCTGAAAATAATATTGAATTCATTCAAATGAGAAGCAATGGAGACCCCTTCCTTCATCTGCAGCTCAAACAACCTCTTCATGAGGTAAACTTTATTAGAGGCAGTTTTCTTCTCATAAGTGGCACACAGTTTCTTCCACAAATCTTCCGTAGTCTGCTCATTTACTACTGTGAAATAAACTGACTCTGCAAGATGAAGTCTAATAGTAGACTTTGCTAATGCATCCAACTCATTCCAATCATCCTCAGACATATCCGCAGGCTTAGCTTCAATACCTGCCAAGGGTTTAATCTGCTTCTTTTGAATAAGCACATCTCTTATTTGTTCTTTCCACAAAGAAAAGTTTGTCCCATCAAACTTTTTAATGCTGAAAAACTCCTTTTCAGACATGGAAGAGGATGCCATGATACAAATGAAACAAAAAATCCCAAATGCTAGTGCCTGCAAGAGAGAATCACACCAAATACCAGGTGCACCCAAATGTGTATGCCACAATAGTGTGAAATATCACCAAAACTCAAAGCTCAAAGCATCAAAAGATGCATCTGACTCATGTGCATATACTATGCATCCATATGAGCAAATCTGGCCCAAAAGAAAATGCCAATAAGTGCCAAATGACTCAAGCATAAACACTGTTCACTGGCATATGCATCAATAATGTCTCATCCAAGAGAGCATAGCACTATCAGTGCATCACCTGCAATGTTTCAAAGCTGTCCCTCAGCATAAAATAGGATCCATGTGCAAAGCGTTCATAAAAAATAGCATCCCACAAGGCAATTTGGGCCTATCAACGCATCCAACAAGGACCGTAATGCATCCAAATGGCCTATAAATCATCCATTGCAACCCAATGCATACCACGAATGAGCGCACCACTGCTCAAACTGCAACCACAGTGATCTGCATAAGGTATGCTCAAGAAATCATAGTCCCACGGTAATGAGCGCTACTGAAAATAGAACCTGAGATGCTTCAAAACATGGGCACCATTGCATAATCGGACTCAGCAAGAAAATCTGCAAATATCTCTCTTCTGCCAGAACTCCAAAATCCCAACCAATGAGTGAGAAATGGAAGTCAACACTTATCCACTGCCATGTGGCATAAATCTAAGGTTTCAAAACCTTAGTATGAAAAATGCATAACAGAGAGACGAAATCGAATACACAGAGATTTATAACTCTGAAAATCCTTCACCGAGTCGCGCAAGAACCGATAGGTAGGGGTTTTTGGGCATCCGGAACGCAATGGGACAGACGGTTTTGGAAACCGTGGTCTCAATCACTGGGTCCAACACTCGAACTGAAAAACGTTTTTGGAAACAGAGCTATCTGTAAACTCCACCGGAGTGCGAATGATGAGCAACATAGAAGTTTTAGGACCTCCTGAGTCCACTGGAACTGACAGATCTGCAAATGGTTGCTCCAAACTTGAGTTCCAACACCCGGGTAAAAAACGCAGAAACTGACACAGAGAGCTAGAAATTCAATGAAATGATCCCGGATTAAAGAATGAAGGTGTTTCCAAGCTCCTGAAGTAATGTGGACACCAAAAGCAAGCAATAGTTGCCTCTATAAGTTAATACAGACTCTCTGTCATCGAACGGAACAGGGAAAAGCTCAAAAAACGACTTTTTCTTTGAAAGCTCTTAATAGGCTCTCAAAACCACTTCGTAAAGCCAAAGTGACTTTTCCAAAGGTTCCTCCAAGGTCTCTGCACACTCGGATGCAAGTAAAGTCACCCACAAAGCTTCCCACAGAGCTTCTCCTTCCTCCCACAGAGCTGCTGAGCTTCCAAGCATTCACGCACGCTCAGCTAGATCACCCGGGCTCTGATACCAGTTGAGAGTGCTCTCAACGGAAGCAAGAACGGAAGAAGGAGAGAGAGACAGAGAGCCACACAAGTTTGGTGGGTGCAGAACCACCCTAATCTTCTTTTTCATTCATTTATATATGTGTTTGAGTATTGTACATAACCGGGGTTAAGGCACAGTGACCTTTAACCCCCACAGATTCCATTTGGTTTTTAGTAATATGGAAGGACTCTTTTTAAAAAATAGGCACTTCACCTAAATAAAAAAGTAATTCAAGCATGGAATGACTTGTGTGGAAAAAAATAAGAGAGATGGATGTGTGATGAGGACCAAATATAGAGATTGTCTTAATAGATTTGAGCTGGCTACTATCAAGATCTATGTGTTTCAAAAGTCAAGGTTCAACAAAGTTTGGGACAAGAAACCCCCAGAGAAACAATCATATCTGTTGTGGCTCATTTTTCACAAAGTAGTCATAGGCAAGGCTTCTCTAACTTGTTAGAGATACAATAATTTAGATCTTGAAGACATTCCTCACCTCTTTCTTAATTGCATTTTTTCCAAGGAAGTGTGGGCTAGGGTTAGATATTTGAGTGTTTCTTTTTCTGCTAGTTAAAATTTTATCCTACTAGGTGATACTTCCCCTACATTCCATGGGGATTGATCAATGCCGAGAAGTCAAGCTCTATGGTTCATATGGTAACATTGTAATGCTATAATTTTCAACAATGTAAATTGGATGATGTTCTACTTACCTCTCAATGGTTTTTGCATATATGCTAGAGATTTCCTTATCAAAGAGTGTGGCAACTTGGAGCTTTAAAAAAGATATGGCCTTGATAGATGAGCACATTTAGGTGACTAAAGATATTTTGAATCTCCTAGGAGATGTGCATGAATATTTGTAGAAGAAGAGAGAATGTAGAGTTGTTTCTTTCTTGGTTAATCTGTGTTTTGCCACCACTTGTACCTCTTTGAAAAGAGAGGTCCCTTTTCTCTAGCAGCCACACAGTATGGTTTGGGTTCTCATTATCATACTTTGTGGCAACAAATCACTTGTATGCTTTCCCCTTTGGTTCCGATTCCCCCTTTGGAACTCCAAGATCGATTAGAGGATTGGACATTGACTTCCCTTGGGTACTCCTCTCATCCTTTAAGTCTATCTCAGATTACTGTGCCTACATTATACAAAATCCTTTTGCCTCAACCATGGGTTTCAAAAAGGGGTAATTCTCTTTGGCAAATGCATCGGCCAGCTAAATGGTAGAGAAAAAGACTACGGAAACTTCGGGCATACAAGGTTCCACTTCGGCAGGGAAGGGCAAGAAGCAAGTTTTTGGAGCGAGTTTTTTTAAGCAACCGGCATGTTTTGTTCCATCTATTCCACTTATGACATATCTCTCTCTCTCTCTCTCTCTCTCTCTCTCTCTCTCTCTCTCACTCACACACACACACACACACATACACACACACACAATATTCTTTTTGTCTCTCTTCATCCTCCTTGGCCTCATTGCAACCCTCTATCTCCCTCTATGTCTAACTCTGTCACATCTCTCTCTACCCCCTCTCTCATGACCACACTAATCTCTCTCTGTCCTCATGTTTATATTTAAATACAACATAGTATACAGTTATATTGTGTGCAATCTCTCTCTCTCTCGCCCCCCCCCCCCTCGCACTTTATCATGGTATTAGAGCACCAAGTGCTCCCAAGCCCTCCTTGTGTGAACCATCCCCATCTCCATTCTTTGTGAAACCTTTGTGAGAGAGACTTTCTGTGAGAGAGCGAAATCCCTTGCTTCCATCAAGTGAAAAGCCCTCTTTTCATGAGGCATTTCATCTTGACCATAACTCTTCTTGTAGAGCTCATTCTCCTCTCCTTTTGGTTTAGAAAGCTTAGGAATCCGCTTCCTGGAGCTTGCGATATAGTTCGAGTGATTATGTTCATTTCTAAGTTCTAGAGAGACTTCATTCTGGTTTCTTTGAAAGATTTCACATGCAAAATTTCTATCTGGTTTAGAGAACTACTCAACTCAAGATGCCAACCAACTCTCAGAGGCAATCTTGACTCAAGTCAACACTAGTTTCATTATAACAAAGAAACTTGAATGCTTCTAGCAGCAACTATATTAGCAAGCTTAGCCAGCCAGCCTTTACAATAGTGGCCTTGGCTAGTAGCAAGTAGCAACCACAATTAATTGGCAGATTGAAGTGACTCGACAACAACATTGGCCTCCACAAGAAGAGCACTACAGTAGTAGAAGACCATGAATTGACTCTACAAGGCAAAGTTCTACTAGCGCTTGAAAGTGTACATATGACTCACATATGTCCTACAGTGGCCTCCATCTACAAAACTCCCGTTGGCCAGTCCCAACAACACAGAAGTGCCTTCAACAATCGTATACAATGAGGCCTCCATCGATAGTAGCTAGCCGTCATATCCAATGATTGAATCGACTCAAGCATCACGCACGAAGCAACCCAATAAGCTTGAATGTCCATGACAATAGCGGCTCCTGACTCTCCACAATGAATGCCACCAAAGCCCATCTCTACAAGCCAAAACTTCACACATAGGAAACCTTGACCAACACCCATGACCTGAGTGATGCGCAAAACAACGATGCCATCCACAGCCACCACGACTTCAAGCAACATCCAAATGGACAAGCAAAGCTCATGGGAGGTGAACATCACACTCAAGCATGACAAATGCAAGGCAATCACTATGCAATGCCATGCTCAACTCAGTGAGGCAGCTGTCCATATTCAACACCTCCAATGAGTAGATAATGCTCACACAAAGTCAACACTCACACATGCACATGACACTCGACCCGACAACTGATGCCTTCATCATTATCTTTACTAGAATCTTTGGAGATTTTGATGGAATCTAGAATCTACTGATTTCGCTAGGCATGTGGTAGACCTAAAAAGGAGATAGGGTTAGCCACACACTTATGAATGTGGCAGATAAGCATTGCCACATCATCCCATCTCATCCTCAAGGTTAGCCACAAAGCCTTCATTGAAAAATTACCATGTGGCACCCCACTTGTCACATCATCGCTTGTCTCCATAACTACATTGACTAGCTTCACATATGAATGCCTCTTCTAAAGAGTAGCTACATAGTCCAAGATTACTTATGACATGTTTAGCATGCAGCCATTCATGCAGTCATTCAAGCAATCATCTTTTGATCAACCACTAGTAGTCATCGATCCAGATGGGCGTCTTACATTTTGGATTTCCTCCGTCTTCCCTTCATCTTATTTTTTGGGCTTTCTCCCCAAAGGCGAAGGTTGACCCACAACTTAAGAGGAAGAAATGCACATTATGTACATGATCATAAGTTGTACTCATTATATAGGCTTTCGCTACTGTGCTCACACATGCACACACTACTCTGTCTCTTTTTAGTTTTGGATGCTATCATATGCACCAAATGAAATCCACAAGGTGTTTTACATGCACCCTGTACTTAACCAGTGCAATTTAAGAGGGGGTGTTGAGGATGGTGTAAATTGCACCATACCTGAAAGGCATTAGGGACAAATCATAACCCTAACCCTAAAGGGTTATCATGTATATATTCATGTTTATGTTCTATACAACATAGTGTAGAGGTAGCTATATCATGTGCATTACTCTCTCTCTCTCTCTCTCTCTCTCTCTCTCCCCACTTTATAAGATGGTTATCTTCTTGTTCTACCTATGTTCATCACCAATGTTAGAAATACCACAAAAGAGGATTTATAAATAAATAAATGACCCTCCTTTTCTCACAAAAAGTCTGTCTCCTTCCCTCTCAAAACACGTCAACCAAGAATCTCCCCCTTTCCTAGTCCTTCTCCCTCTCCCTCTTCTTTCCTTCTCCTTTTCACTTTTCCTCTCCCTCTTAGAAAGACATATAACAAAAAATGAAGGCAAAAGAGAGAGAGATACAGTGAGAGGAAGAGGGGCCAATCAATTTAGGAACTCTGGCACATTTGGCACTTTAATGCTGGAACCCAAAGTTCACATGAGTCCACCATACCCATTCTTGAGCTGCCAAGTTTGATATGAGGATACCATCCTCTTTTACATTCCTTCTACCCCAATTCCCTTTATATTCCGCAATCTCATGGATTATTTCATGGATGGAACTTTACATTCTAGATCAAGAACAATGTCGTGATGGTATACATGGCACAGGGCAAAGAGCATCATTGTACTATCATCCTCATGAGTCTTATCTTTTCGTAGCCATAACAAATATACTATGTGGAGACGAGGTTATGTAAAAAGAAGGGACAAATCTTGATGAATTTTCTCATGAGATGAAATGGATGCCTCAATAGGTGCATTCTGTGTTGAAGATGGGATATCTCCCAAGGAAGTGCTCTCAAAAATACCATGAGTGATTAGAAGAGACTTGGAGTAGATTGAGGAGAGGAGGGAGCCATAAGAGATGAGGAAAGGTTGAGAAAATAGGATCATACCAGGTTGGATGAATATCCTACCTTGTAGTTATCCTCTTGATGTCGAACTTGCAAGCAACTTATGGATGATCAGATTGAGTCTCACATCTCATTTTCAATTAGTATACTTGGCCAATTTTCGAAACAATGTTTTGTTTTGATATTTTCTTGAGGAGTTCTATAATACATCTTCCCCTCTTCCCTAGTCACATGCTAGGTGTCTTTGCACATTTCTCCCAAATGGAAATACACTACTAGAATCAAGGCAAGATGCAAAAAACGCCCTCTCCTCCTTGGGAATGGACTACAATTTATGCTTGTTCAAAAGATTGCATTTTTTATAGAAAGAATAGCGACTATGCACAATGTGCTGTCCCAAGTGTGAGTCCTTTTGATAAAAGCAAGACACAAGGTGATAAGATACCAAGAAATGCCTTGTGTCACACTCCCATTATAACCAAGATAAAGAACATCTTTGTCGTCCCTCATCAACATAACTTATGGACTAGCATGTACTGTGATTTCCCTAAATGTAGAGCCCATGGACAGAATACAAAATTCCTCCCACCAAAAGAAGCTGCTACTGCTCCCTGTCACCCCCTCCCTACTACTGTTGACCCCTCCCCTCCCTTTGCCCTCTCCTCTCTATTGGGATATCTCAAGGTGTATGCCTCAGGCACACCTTATGTTTCTATGTGTGAGTGCTAGAGGCACAGTTAGGTGCCCACAAGCACAGTTAGGTGGTGAAAAGCCACATAGGATGATTGAGAGAATCTAGGAGCAGATTGAGGAGATGATTGTGGAGCTCTGAAGTCATCAGTGATGTCAGTGAGCATGTATGAGGTGCCTACTTAAGGACCTCACTCTTCTTCATTCTACAAGCAAGTAATGCAAGTATTCTGAGTTTGTGTCCACTCTTTCCTTTCCTTTCAGCCTTCCAACATGGTATCAGAGCCCATTTCTGCCACATCATCTTCTTCTTCTTCATCTTCTTCTTCCCCATCTTCCTCCTTCTTCCCAAAATCTTTGAGAGCTTGGTTCTCCACCTACAAACGACCATTGCCCAAACCCTTTGAGCTGGAAACTCCTCTAGTATGGGCAAACTTCCACCTGTAAGCAATTGAAGAAAAAATGTCTGTGGTGGCTGCCATTCTCCAAAGAGTGAATTTCTTATGTTGCTCAATACTCCCTGCCTGCTCCGCCATTGCCTGAGCCCTCTTAGGAGTAGATGGGCGACCTCAAGAGAAGACTTTGAGCCATTTTTCAGGTCATTTGGTTTAGTAATGAGGGAGAAATCGTCAAAACTCAGTTTCAGCCTGTAGCAACTCTCCCAGGCAAAAGTGCGCACCATTTCATCCAACCTCTGTGCTGGACCCTCTTTGGTATATGAGCTTTCTTTTACTTCAGAAAGCCCTCTTTTTCTTGCTTTGAAGAGTGAACTACAAGCCCTCCAAGTTCAGCCTATTGGTTTTGACAGTTTTGACAAGTTTTTGAAGAAGATGCTACATAAGATGCTATTCTAGCATTTCTGGTTTTTTGAAACTTTCAATAACTTTAGTACAAGTGTGGCTTTAGTTTTGTTTTGAATTACTAGACCTGGTTTTGATTGGAAAGTATTCATTTTAGCCACTTCTATGAAGCATGTAAGAAGAAGCATCATTGTTTGAAATTTGGTCACAAGATTTTGCTACATTAAATGCTTATATTTTGAAGCATTTCAGTTGTTATTCTAAGCCTTGTAAGAGAGAAGACACTACCCAATACCTGGGTTAGACCCTCTCATGGCTTGTTTATGCAAAATATGTGAAAAGCCAAAACATAAAGCAATGTCTTGTTATGCTACAAAGGATGAAAATGTCAACCTGACTTCCTTGTTGAAGATTGCCAAAACAATGGTTGCCAAAAAGGAAGCAACTACAAAGCCAGAGATCTACCCTCTCATGGCACTTTTATTTGACTCCAAGTACAAGAAAAAGATGAAGGTCAGATACCTAAGATATGCTTCTCTACACAACTATGGAGATGACAAGATAATTGTTCTCTTGAAGGATATGATTTTCAGATCCACTTGTTCTATCATAGTACCATCTTATAAGGCACTAGACAATGCCCATGTGGTAAGACCTTGCCTTAACATGGATATTTTGCCTCCATAAGATGAGGCATCCCATGAAGATTATGCATTTTAAAACATCTCTATGTATGCTCCAGATCTCTCTTTTCATGTCGAGGTACTCAGCCTGGATAGTCCTCCAAAATGAATGAAATAAACTATTGTGTTTTGTAAACACCTCTGGTCACCTTATGATGTAGGCCATGTGTATGTTTTGCTCCATGGTACCTCTTGCAGACATTGTATGCATGTACATGCAGGGGAGATAACCATTGGAAGGTCTTTTGTTATCCCTTTTGTTTACCTTACACCCAAGGGAACCCTTGCTAGCATGAGAACCTAGCCATAGATTAATCCTTGACCACCATGAGATGGCATGAGAAACTATGAGACTAGATGTATCCTTGACATAGCCTGAGGCATTCCCTTGAGGGGGGGTTTGTTGGGATATCTCAAGGTGTATGCCTCATGCACACCTTATGTTTCTATGTGTGAGTGCTAGAGGCATAGTTAGGTGCCCACAAGCATAGTTAGGTGGTGGAAAGCCACATAGGATGATTGAGAGAATCTAGGAGCAGATTGAGGAGATGATTGTGGAGCTCTAAAGTCATCAGTGATGTCAGTGAGCATGTATGAGGTGCCTACTTAAGGACCTCACTCTTCTTCATTCTACAAGCAAGTAATGCAAGTATTTTGAGTTTGTGTCCACTTTCCTTTCCTTTCAGTTTTCCAACACTCTCCCTCCCTACTACCCTCTCCCTCTCCCTCTCCTCCTCTCTACATCGACTCCCTCTCCCTACTTCTTGCTTCCTCCCCTCAGCCCCCACTCTAGTTTCTTCTACCCTACTATTTCTATCTCCCTCTTCCTACTCCCTGCTTCCTCCCCTTAGCCTCCACTCTAGTTTTTTCTACCCTACTACTTCTATCTCCCCCCGCCACATCCCTAGCCCCTGCTTGCATCTTTTCCTCTTGCATCACCTCTTGATTTTTCCTAACCACTCTTTTCCCTTACAGCCTCCACCCCTTGCCTACTCTTTTGCCCTCCTTGCCTCTCGACTCTGCCCTCAAGCCCTCCCTACCTCTCTTCTTTATTGCTAGCCCCTTCCCTCATAGCCTATCCCCTTTCAACCCCTAGCCTACCCCTCTCTCAAACCCTCTCCTCTCAACCTACCCCCTCTCAGCCCTTCCCAAGGATTACGAAAAAGTGAACGACAAAAAGCGAGTGAGCCAAAAAAGGCAAACAAAATGTTAAAAGATTTATAGATCCCCAATTTGAGTAGCAAAAAAGTACAATTTTATTCAAAAGTACATATGTTTCCTCAATGCTAGAAGGTTAAATATGCATATAACTTTAAAGTGAATAACACTAATTTCACATCACCCATAAGAGAGTTGGTATGTTTCATTGCCAAGTCATCATTAGTATCAAAGAAAAACCCAAGTGCAATCAAGTTCTATTTCCACCATAAGATCTTTATTTGATTGCTTGATTTTCCTAGTGCTTTAACAAATTCTCGCTCTCTTTTTTGGGCTCGCTCTCTTTTCCTTGCTTGCTCTATTAAATGCCTCATGCTTCCCCAATTAGACCATCCCTCTCAGCGTGCCTTTTAGTCCCTCCCCTCTCAGCCCCTCATCCTTCAACCCTATATTAGTGGCAAAAGGATTTTTATTTGTGTTTGAGTTAGCCTCTCACCTTTGATTGATGAATGAATACCCATTTAGCCAATCCTCAATCACTTTAGCTAGCCACAAACCTGTATTTTCTCAAAAGATGAGTTGATGTAGCTCAAAAAGTATGTGCAGCTTGAAATCTCCACCACCCTCTTTGCATGCATCCATGGGTCCCACCCTTTTAGATCACAAGCTAGGGACTAGATGCTTGCATCCTTACTTGAAGAGCCCACTCCTTGCCTTTCCAATGTTTGACTATTGGGATGAGGTTTCTTCTTGGTGTCTTTTCATTTAGAATCTCCTGAGGCCACTAGCATAGTGCTCAAATTGGCTCTTGGTCCTAGGAGAATTGTTCTTTCACCCTCATGTTGGGATTTGATTCTATGTACAGGAGGATAGATGGGTCACTTATCTCTTTATTAGATTTCTCGATCTTCCATAGGTTTATCATAAACTTCTTGCCATGATTGGAGTTGCTTTTCGTTTGTGGTCACAAAGACCCCTCCTTGATTTGCCTTCTTTCATAGTGGAGGCAATCAAGTCTAATGGGGTTCCTAGAATCAGGGTCATCATGTCAAACCCTACCATTATAGATGACCATTTATGCTTCAGTATTGAGATGGCTCTCTTTTTTGGTAGAGAGTTGAGATTGCGGGTAGGCAGGACCAATGCAAGATTTGTAGGACCTTTGAGCATTTCACAAGAGATTGCTCAAAAGTTGAAGAAAAGGCGCAAGAAATCTTTTGGTGTGGCCCTTCTTATAGTGCTCCTTTGGCACTCCTACACATCTAGCACCAGCGCGGACAATGATGCGGTTAGCACATACCCCCCTGTGCCTTGTTGGTAGTTTTCATTCCTCCACCTCCTTTAGATCAGAAGGTCCCTTCTCTTGCCTCGGACCCGATTTAGTTGGGGCCAATGATATTCAAGTTCTGGTTGTGGCTAGTGATACCAGTCATCGTATTTAGGCCATGGCTAGTGATGCCCTAGACCTAGCCTGGAACGGGGCTATTGAGGATCTTCCTTCACATACTATTCCAAGTCTTAGTCTGCCATCCTAGCAGACTGCTTCCACCTTAATTATTTAGTCTTTCATCATGATTGAGGGATGTATGTGGCTCCCACCCATTATCCCCTCTTCCACCTTCATGCTATCATATGTCCCTAATTAGGATCTGTTTCCCTTTACCCTCCTTTATATCACCCTCATCATTTGGTTCTATCCATTATCCTCTTTTCAAAACCCTTAATTTTCCTTGAAACTCCTTAACTTGTCTCTAAGATATTTTTATCTTATTATAGAGGCCTGTAAATTTGGATTAAATTTAAGAACACCATGTTAATATTTGATTTGAAATTATGGTTGAAATATTATCACCATATTAAGTTTATGAAGGCATCCTTACCATGGTCAAACCATATCTTGAACATGGACATCTAGTGTATTCAAGTCAAAATCCACTTGAGCTATCTCTTTGTAAATTATGGGCTTACAAGACATTGGTGAAAGTCATTTATTCATATGTAGGATTTTAGAAGTAATCTTGTTGCTAAGCACATAAGATGAAAAGGTAGAAATGATGTCTTGAAACAATTTCTTGTTTTGTTAGGAATATAAGCAATGAAAGGGGAGTATAGCACTTATCTTGCTCAATAATAAGTTCCACAACACCCATCTCTCAACTTTTAAAGGGTAACATGAAAATGTTAACTTTAAAAAAGCTTTGGTCATGAGGAGTTCACTCTAGAAATTGGGTATTGGAAAGCTTGCTTGAAAAACTCCCATTTGCAATCTTATATGTTGATTGGGGTTTTGTTGCACCATGGAGATCGGTTAGTTATCGCATTAAGATCATACTTTGAGGGGTCTTTGCATTCCACTTTGGTCATGAGGAGTTCACTCTAGAAATTGGGTATTGGAAAGCTTGCTTGAAAAACTTCCATTTGCAATCTTATATGTTGATTGGGGTTTTGTTGCACCATGGAGATCGGTTAGTTATCGCATTAAGATCATACTTTGAGGGGTCTTTGCATTCCGCTTTGGTCATGAGGAGTTCACTCTAGAAATTGGGTATTGGAAAGCTTGCTTGAAAAACTCCCATTTGCAATCTTATATGTTGATTGGGGTTTTGTTGCACCATGGAGATCGGTTAGTTATCGCATTAAGATCATACTTTGAGGGGTCTTTGCATTCCTCAAGGGATAGGGTCTTGATTGATGGCTAACATTAGTCATGGCAAAACATGGCTTTGTGGGCATCGAATAGGGGCATTGGGACTGAGTATAGGCTTATAAGAAGAGGTGAAGAGCGCTCCACCAAAGAGATTCCAGTGTAGGACGCATTCCGCTCCGAAGTATAACCGCAAGGATCATTAGTGTATTGTAGCAGGGGGGTCTGGCTGTTAGGTGATCTGCATTGTAGAGTCAATCCTGGGCATGTCCAGTTGTTAGGGAAATATGGAGACGGCTAGAGGCAGCGGCAGAGGATCGGCTCCCAGTATTAGGGGAATGTGTCAGGATGCCCTCCACCTTGATCGCATGCTAGCCCTATCTTAGGGCGGCGGTGATTTTAGGGGTCTGGGAGATTAGGAACAAGATGGTCTTCAAGCATGGTGTCCAAGCAAGTCTTAGTGTCATGACGATTCTTGCGGTCGTGAAGATTTACCTTAGGGATTTCGGGAAGCTTCTCAATGGTATGGACCCTGTTGTTAGCCATGCCATCCTCTCGGTTGAGGCGATGTTTGGGGTAGGATAGTCACCGCTCTCTGTAGTGTAGGCCTCGGGCCCTCGACGCTAGCTTGGCCAATTTTTGTATCTCCTTTTTTAAAAGGGATTGACCCCCCCCCTCTTTTTTAATGAAAGTTGGCTGTTTATTGTTTAAAAAAAAAAAAAAAAGAGGTGTAGGAAGGTAATGGTTTCATTTTTATAAGTTTCAATTTTGTCAAGGGAGTATGTTGCAAAAGTCTGAGAGCGCATTTGTTGATGAATTTCAAGGGCGTCCCAACATCTATCTATAAATGGAATACTATGACATGTGCAAGAAGCTTCCTGATGTAATGACTAAGTCTCCCTCTCCCTCCTTGGTACGCCCCCCCCACCCCCCTCCTCCCTCTCTCCCCCCCCCCAACACACATAGCCATCGATGAGGGACACAACCATCCATGGCCTACTTGGCTAGCATAGGGGGCTTCCAGAGGGAATTGCATGTGGTTAGAAGCTCAATAGGATGAGTGCCCAAGCCACTTGAGAGGAGATCCCGACGCTACTGTTGGGGCTATGTGGAGGCGTTGAGCTGAGCTCGGCATCTCAATCGTGAGGGAAACACGTCCCCATGCTTTGCTATTGGGGAACGTCAAAGATTGGCTAGGACTTGTTCATTTGGTTTCCTTTGACAATGGGCTGACAACAAAGGCAAGGGGCTATCAAACAGAAATCATGAATAATGGAGCTTCCAATAGTCACAATGCGACGCCGGAGACGATGAAATAGGGCATGCTTGGTGGGTAGCAAGACGTTGGGCTGCAACAATAATAGTTCATCACGGTTGCAACACTACACATGGGTGAGGTGAAACTGCCCTGGTTGTGGGGCAGAGATAGTGTAGCGTGCTGACCAATGCTAGCAGCCCTGTGGGGAGCCTCTCTGACGAGAGGCTACGCCACGTGATGTCCAAGTGCTAAATCTGCTAGGAAATGTTGAGGCCATCACGGTTCCCCATGGGAAGCCCCTTAACTTTAGGTGCCAAATCCCGGCATATAGATGCCCCGATGGAGACGGGAAATCACTCTCTCACCTAGGCATATAGGGGCTAGTGGAGTGCTTCCCTATGAGTGATTTCGCTGCCTCTGCTTTAAACCTCATGTAACCAATGCTAAGTTCACATTTGCGAGCCGAGGTAAAGTCGTGGGAACGTTTGCGTGGCAATGGACTCCTCGAAGTGCTGGCAGTGTGCTTCTTGGCAAATGAGCATTGGAGGAGGGGGGGGCCGCGCAATCCGATAAAAGGGGGGGGGCGAATCAGGAGGAGGAAGGGGATTGGTGGAGAATCTATAGGTGTGGTACGCAAAAGGACACGTCATCGTCTCTCCCCATACAATATAACAAGCTCTAATAGCCATACAAACGTTCTTTCACGTTGTGAGTTTCTTCAGCTGCTCATGTTGAACTGTGGAGCTCGAGCTCGCCAGCTATGGTGAAGTCCCGCCCCTTCATCTTCCTCTCGTCCTCCCCTCCTCCCACCTCCCCCCCTCCTTCCCCCTCCCCCTCATCCTCCTCCTCGTCGTTGTCTTCTTCGTCTTCCTTCTCTCACCCTCCTCCTCCTCCTCCCCCCCCTCCCAGCGATTCCCACCACCCTCACCCATCTCCTCCCCCCCCCCCTTTCGTCTCCACTCCCCCTTCCACCCTCGCCGATGGCCATCCCCCCCCCGCAGGTCGCCACCGGCTCCAGCACTTCCGCTTCCAAATCGCCGGTAGCGTCTCCATCCCTGATACCTGGGGCCGTGAGCAGTACCTCAAGGACTGGGTCAGCTATGGTAAAGTGGAGGACGCTCTCCGGCCGGCCGGCCTGATTACAGCCCGAAACGCCCTCGCGAGCGACAGCCTCAGCCGGCGCCAGAGTCTCACGACGGAGCAAGCGGTTCCTGAGCTTCTAAATATTCCCGTGGATGTGGAAGTAAGCTAGCTATGTGGGTCTTAAACTTGCAGCTGCAATGGTTTGCACCCCTGTGCACTTGTACCCTCTCGAGTTTTATGCCAGGGTATGTTAATTCGCTGTTAGCATTTGGCAACTTTAGAGTTCATTTGTAACAACGGCCGACCCGCCAGAAGCTCTAATAACGCTGGGGTCAGTGGACGAGCCTCTGCAAGATTGCTATGTTCCCTGCGCAGTCCTCGGAAGACTGCTACCTCTACCTTGCAAGATATGGCTTGGACAGGGGATCAGCTTCTTCGTTGTATGTACAATTAATCATTCGATCGAGGCGTTTTTTGCTTGATGCCCTTATCGAAGACAATTTAAATATGAGACATCGATCAAATGCCAAGCTGTTCCTTATATCTCGATGATTCATACGATTGTTTGTTTTCTGAGAGTTCTGGTCAGAGCTATTAGATGCTGTATTGGTTCATTTACTTCTGGTGATCATTAACTACCCACTCAAATGGGTTGCCTACAGTTCTTCTAGTTCTCCAATCTAAAATCGCATTGCTCTCAAAAGAGAGCTCACGGAAGGATTTTGAATGTTATTTCGTAGTTAATTTACCCACAATTTTGAATTTTGTGGCACTGTTTGCCAAAGGTAACTATACCCGGTTAGATGGCATGGACATTTTTCAGATCACTAGTCCAAATCCTAGAGAAGACCGAAGTGTTGTCCTTTGTTTACCAATAGAACAGAGGTTCGTCGTCACTACCAATTTGTGTAGTCCTGGCTACTATTGACAATGCGGAGAGGGCCCCCCGAGGTGACAATTTAGAGAAGGCATTTGGTAGCTTGTAAAAGAGGCTCCTCACTCTTGTAACTTTCACGCACAGCTTTTGGAGCTTCACTGGCCATTAAATCTCATCTTATTCCCGACATGTTAAACTTCCATATCATCACTTTTATCGTCATGTGAAAACTTGGCTTGGGAATACCCACTAATGGCTCTGACCTAATTACTCGGGTATTTTGCCCATCTATACTTCCCCTCTACCTATTATGTAGCCATTTGCAAAATCTAGGCAATCTCAACAAATTGTAAATGCCCTAATTTTTAGTTTTCACCTATCTTACACCATGAATTTGCTCATCTACTCTTCCCTTCTACCTACTATTATGTAGCCATTTGCCAAATCTTGCTAATCTCAATGAATCATAAAGGCCCTGCATCTCAACCAATTATTGCTTACATAGAAGTGGATCTAAGGAGAAGGACGTGCCTATGTATGTATGTATGTATCAATATATAAGACACATTTTTTTTGGGTGGAATGACACACACACACACACACACACACACACCCACACACACACGCACACACACACACACACACACACACACACACGCATGCACGCACGCACGCATGCATGCACATAGAGAGAGTGTTTGACATGGGATTGAATAAACAAGATATAAGGAGATGAATTGGTGTAGCCACTAAGGGGGCATTTGCACCCAAGACACACAATTACAAATACTAAATATGTGAACCATGGGGAGAAGAATTGATCTACATTGTGGCGCCCGAACTAATGTGTCAGAATCAGGTATCTCGTCGGTCTCGTAGTCGTTGACCCGCGGCCTTGAGCTTTATCCCTACGTGCGTCGCCATAGTCTTATCCCCACATTGGTTGCCATATTAGTAGCTCGCCACTCGCTGCCTTAAGCTTACCCCCTCAACCATTGTCTTTGGGTATGTCGCCGATCGATGCCTTATGTCATTGGCCAACCTCGCGCCTGTCGCCATACCATTATCCTGTCGACCTTGTCGTCCCTCCACTCGTAGTCTTAGCTCATCCCCATGACCATGGTGATACCCCTTCGTCTTATCCCATCGACACATGTCACTTCCCATCCTTACGACCATTGCCTTAGCTTTATCCCTACTACGACTGTCGCCATAATCCTATCCCTACGACCGTCGGGATATCTCTAGGGTAGTCCAAAAAATACAGAATCAAGTTTCAGCCAGAGTGTTCCCTTTTTGAGGTCTTATACATGCACTTGAAATCTAGAAGAATTTTGTCCAAGGAACCCGCAATGGAGGACAATGCTTCGAGCTACGCTCAACCCACCTTTCGTCCCAATTGGAGATCGGTCCGAATCGAAAGCTTGGTTCCTAGCTCCCACTCCATAATAGGACCCCGACAAGAGGATCCATCTAGCTCCGACGAGACGGAGAGCTAGAATGAGGAGATGCAAGACCTCGAAGGTCCGAGGGCTTTCGAAGCCCCCTTCACTAGCTTGGCTCCTCCCAACTCCCCTGCTCTTTCTGTAGTGTCCCGATTAAGAGGTATAATCACCAACATGTTTGGATGTTGAGGCCGAGGTAGACATGGAGAATCCCTTTGCCACTATGTCAGTGGGAAGGGAAGGACAGCAATAACCAGCTCCTGAACCATAAATAGGGACTGAAACCACCTTTGTAGACCTGGGGCACACATCTTTCGCAAGGCACCCTTAGTGGGAACACATGGAGGATGAAGACCCATGGATGAGGGACTTCATGGGACAAGACCTTAGCTAGGGGGATGTGAGAGGATCACAAGGGGGGGCCTTATGAACTCCCAACCTTCTAGGTGCCTCTGACCTTCGCCGACTATGTGCCACCCCAAGTTCCACCCTATCGCCCAATGCAAGGAACCTCCATGCGAATGCCCCATGACCCACCCCCTCTGGGAGTCCGACCATTCCCACCCACCTTTGTTGCTCCTACAAATGGAGGGCTTGGAGCATCCGCCCCAGTGCCGATACTAGCAACTCAATGGATTCCACCACTAGGGCTAGCTGAGGCCACCCCTACATCTCGATACTAGCAACTCAATGGATTCCACCACCAGGGCCAGGCCTAAGGCCGCCCCTACATCCCGTTAGGCCCATAATGGCGCTGCACCCACTAGCTTCCTAAGCGGTGTTATTAGATGAGGTGATGCGCATCCCGATGAATGCGCTAGGAAGGGGGGCTACACCACCCCTGCCTGCACTAGTGTTTCCAGCAGGGATCACGAATCCTTCAAGGAGTCGACCTATAGCCATCTCCAAGTTGATGACCAAATTCCTTGGGGAAGGAGATCCGGTCTCCAACGTGGAGCGATTTGAGCAGATATGTGAAGCCTTTGGGGGTCTCGGAGATCTAGAAATGGCTAATGCATTTGGTCTCAGTCTGGATGGCAAGGCAGGCCAATGGTATAGGGTTCTTACCCTAGAAGAAAAAGTCAACTGGGAGATGCTGAGAAAAGCCTTCATTGTAGGGATCTCCTCTAGTGGACATAAATGGAGCCTGATTAATCAATTATATGAGGTAAAGTAGAATGACAGTGAATCCCTTCAAGATTACATAGCTAGAATCAAGCACATCAATTCCCGTTGCGAACTATACGAGGAGATGAGCAACGAATGATTCTTGCCCTGCTTCCTCATCGGATTGGCAGGCCTGAAGCTGCATGACCACTAGATGGTTATAAACCCTACCTCCTTTGAACTATGCAGCAAGGTGGCTATCCGTATAAGTGATAATATGATGGACAAGGTTACCCCGGACAAAGCTCCAACCCCATCAGAAGTATCACCATCAGTCAGGTCTTCCAATGTGGAGCCAACCAAGAAGGAGAACAACGAGCCCAAGGGCTTGGATATGAGTGAGTTGGCCTCGAATTTGCTGAATCAGCTGGGCCAACAGTGGAGGTCAAGGACCTTCAAGGAGGTGCCAAGCAACCCCCACTTGTTTCCACTAATGGCAATCATCCCTCCAATGAGTGTCCCTACCTTAGGGCAAGGCCAGCCCTCTATTGCGCACACTGTCATAGATGGGGTGACCATGATACCTCCCAATGTTGATTTTCAAGGTCCCTACCCCAATCTATGTATCAAGCGAGACCCCCATTAGCCTTGACGGCCCCGCCTAACCCTATAAACACACAAGGTGCCTCGTTGGCTAGTTTAGGGCAGTACAAAGTGCAATAGGATCCCCTACCGTCGTCCATACTGGGTCCCCAACCTCCCCCACCCTATATAGCTCCCATCAATCAAGTGTTGGTTGAGGAAGTGAACAATCATTGGGAGGAAACGGATCTGGATCATGGACACCTCGACTACCACCTGACGAGGAAGAAGCGACACCCTAGGTCATTATCTCTTGCAAGAGGATCAACAAGTCCTAGTGTTCCAGATTGCCCCCTTGACTGCAAGGGTGAGAGACATGAACTCTATTGCTCGAAGGCCCCCGATCCAATGTTATGTGGGAAAGTGGGGGAGAATAGATGCATTATGGCAAGAGGAGTGAGAACACATAAGAATGGCTTGGCTGAGAGCTCAAATAAAACTTGTTGAAAGATCATACCGCAAGGAAGCAACATAAGAACCGACCCCCATAATGCAAGGAGTTACACAAGAACCTTCCTCCTAGTCTGAGGGCGAACCGCCGTCAAAGGTTGTTCTGCTGCAAAATGCCTTGTTGACGGTATAGGTACGGTTTCATTTGTTTCTATAAATGGAGATGTTAAGAAACTATCTAATGTGCTGTATGTTCCACAAATCAAGAGAAATTTGCTATCAATTGCTTCCATAACTGACCTTGACCATGAGGTGAGGTTCAATAAGACAGGAGTAAAAATTCTAAATAGTGCAGGCAATCTTGTTGGCACAGGAGTAAGGAGGAACAACCTATATGAGATAAGTGCTCTTATAGCCACCGCTGGAGTGGGCACAAGTAGACTTTGGCATGAAAGATTTGGCCACCAGGAATGTTTTTATCGAATCTATCCTTTTATATTAATATAAAATCTTGGCGAAAGTTTTCACGGTCCCTTTTTTAGTTTCACAATATTAATAGAATGTAGTACTTTTTTATATATTTTCTTTTGAAATTTGAAGGAAAAAATATGAATCCTGACGAAACTTTGACTTTTTTTGCATAAAAGTTTCAAATCTTGGCGAATGTTTCAAATGTTCATTTTTATTAGGGCATACAAACTTTTGATGCCAATATAAAATTTTAGCTTCTTAACGAAAATAACTTGAAAAAATCATCCATGTTGGCCACATCGGATTTGCAGTGCTAAAGGAGACGCAGAAGAAAGGTATGGTTGCTCACTTACCTGCAGTCACAGAAATCAAAGAACCATGTGAAGCTTGCATGATGGGCAAGCAACAGAGAAAGGCATTCCCACAAGAAAGCAAGAATAGAGCAAACGCTCCTCTAGAGTTGGTGCATGTTGACTTGTGCAGTTAGATGCCTACACAAGCCTTGGGGGGATCTTCCTATTTTTTATTGATTGTCAACGACTATAGTAGGAAGATGTGGGTGTACTTTCTTCATGAAAAGGCTCAAGCTTTTGGTAAATTTAAAGAATGGCTACAACATGTTGAAAATGAAACAGGGAGAAAAGTGAAGAAAATCAGATCAGATGGTGGTGGTGAGTTTGTTTCTCTCGATGTCAAGAATGCATTTCTCAATGGTTATCTAGATGAGGAAGTCTACATGCAACAACCAGCAGGTTATGTTGAACTAGGAAAAGCGAGCTTTAAGCCTCAATTCCTCCTCCATAAGTAAAGCACAGAACTCCTCAAATGTCAATGGTTGGGGTCTCACCTGAGTGTTAAGCACTGTTACCAATCCATCAGACCTTGGTAAACATATCCGGAGACACCGCCGAGCTAGCTCTTTGCTAGTCTTTTGTATCCTAGCACTAGCCATTTAATCACGTAGAATTTTGATTCGAGTTATGAACACCTCTGCTGTCTCTCCTTCATTAAACTTCTCAGCTGCGAGATGATTCTCCAGGTTTTGGATCCTTGTCTGATTTTGCGTCTCATACTGAATCTTCAATATGTTCAGGCCACAGTTGCCTTAGATGTATGCAAAACACTATCAGTAGTACTTGTAACCAGGGCACACAGAGCATCTGTGTTCCTGCATTTCCAAGCTCGTAGAAGGTCGGCATTATGAGGTATCATACTCCTCGGATTTGCTGGGTCGGGGGTTCCTTATGGTTCTTGGTCAACAGTCCCCAGTAATGTCTCCAGAAGCTCATATGAATCCAAAATAGCAGTAATTTTAAACTTCCATCGAGTGTAGTTCATACCATCTAGCTTGCCTTTAGTGAAGGTTGGTGGGCGAATCCTCAACGCCTGGATTGTTGGTGCAGTAGCAGCTACTGAACTCGAGCCACTTCCTATGGAGCCGCTTCCTATTGCCATCACTCCATATGCTGTTGAAGCCCTCCTCTCTTCTATTCTTCGATCCTTAGAGTCACCTGGGCTCTGATACCATGTTAAATTACACGGCGCAGTGGAATAGAGACTGAACAAAGAATAGAGAGTACACATCAAACTGGAGAGCAACAAACTTTTCCTTCAATACTGATGTAGTACAGATGATGGCTCCGTCCACCCGTGTGCTCCCACACTGGAGCTTAGATGGCAATCTAGACAGATACTAGGTGAAGAGCTACTAGCTGGAAGATCTAATCTGATCTAAACTGATCTGATGCAATGGATTGGGGAGGTCACCTCTTTATAGCTATGAGGGCGGTAGTCGGATCAACGTAGTCGATGGAGTCGACTAGTCGACTTAATTGGTGGAGCTGACCAGTCACCTTTCTACCATCAATAGTCTCATTGATAGACCTCATCTGACATGTAAGTCAGGATCCATCCAGTGTCCCGGGCTCACACATGGCTTCTCCTCATATGGGGGCCTTACAACTTGAGCACCTTGGACCACTGGTGGTTACTAGGAGGGTGGGGCATTGAGCATATCTAACAACTACTTTGGTAGTGCTTTATGACTGCTTGTCCTTTTCTTGACTGATTTATGAGTGCTTTTCCATTTCTTTCTACTTGTAATGTGCTTTGCATGAAATTTACAAGTTCTCTGTATGTGCTTTGTGGCTACTTTGAAAGTGATTTAACATTGATTTGTGGCTGCTTATCCATTGCTTTCTAGTTAAAGAGTGCTTTACATGTGCTTTGGTAGAGCTTTACATGTGCTTTGGTAGTGCTTTGCATGTGCTTGTTACTGCTTTGGCAGTGCTTTATGACTGCTTGTCCTTTTCTTGACTGCTTATGAGGCTTTTCCACTACTTTCTACTTGAAATGTGCTTTGAATGAAATTTACAAGTTCTTTGTATCTTCTTTGTGACTGATTTACAAGTTCTTTGTATGTCCATGGAGTGCTTTACATATGTGCTTTGATTTCTATCCACAAAGTGATTTCTATCCAATTGTGTTCCCTTTTTTTTGTGCACCAACATAGGTTGAATTCTTGCACCGATTCAAGAAAAAATTTCTAGAGATCAAGATTCAACAATGCTTATTTGAGTGCTAGAAGCCCTATTTTGTTCAAAAGATGAAGGATAGGTACACATGTTGTTGCATTTATCATGTGCAAATGTGTTTTTTAAAGGATGCAGTCAACTAGCTAAGGACCCGAAGTTTTGGGATTCATGGAGCATGCTGCAATTGTGACTTTATATAAGGTATGTGGAAATAGTGAAGGGCAATGTGGTTGCAATGCTAGTGATGGCATACACCACTATCCAACACCCATGAATCAGTGGTTGAAGCTTCTTGAACTGAGAAACACTCTTCCTCAATGGCCAGAAATAGATCCACAACTCTGCTTTTGCTGTGTTAGCTGTATCTTTCCCCTTATCTGTCTTCTTCAGGATACCATTCTTTTCATCTGCTTTCTTGACCCGACAATCCGCAATCATATGGCCCTTCTTTTTGCAGTAGAAGCATTCTCCTTGAAACTTCTTCTTGCCGCCCTTCTTCTTTTTGTCACCACTAGTAGAGGACTCACCTTTGGTGGAGGAACCACCTTTGCCTTTCGCAGTGGTAGAGAAAGCAACATCCCCATTGCTTCCTCCATCTTAAAATAATTTGATTATCATACATTAATATTATACAGTCACGCATTTGAGGTTTGTGACTACTTACCTCATCACTCCCCTCTCGAAGAACTTAAAAGTTGGGCACGGAATTGTATCTTAGTAAAATTACACTTTAAAAATTTGGAGTTGTAGATATTTGCACCCATGTGTGAACTTAATGAGAGGGCAAGAGATGGAGAGAGGTGCCTCGATGAAGCTCGATCATGTTGTGGTTTATATAGGTGATCAAAAATTAGATTTGGTCGTGTATACAAAAGGTCCTTTCAAACTCGGACCTAAGATGAGTGCAAAGATAGCATGTGGTTCGTATCCAGGTCAGCACAAGAGAGCACTAAAAAGATATGCTACAAAGCTAGGGATCATTCACCATAGCAGCAATATCAAAATACCCCTCATGAACTCAGAGAGCAGGAATTTGTTGTCTCCCCCTGAACCTGACTATTACATGATCCCAGAGAACAAGAATGTAGAATGACGTGCACTTGTGATAGACATGAATGGTGTGCTAATTTATCATCACAACCATGAAAATCAACTATTCTAGCCCCAATGGCATCTTCATGCACGGCAAGTATGAGACTTCCACGAAGGCCCGATGGTGACGACATTTTTGGTGCTAGAGGACACAGATACTTTTTTGCATTGGGTTGCTTGATGGTTTGACATATATATATATGGACCTCCCAACGGACTAGCAACCTGTTGCGGTGCTTTAAGTTGTGTTTTCCTAGCCTGGAGAATGTTATCTTAGGATTTTGGGATTAGGAATATTGTGATAAGGAACATTTCACCATTTCTAATGGGAAACCAATTTTTTTCAAACACTTGTGGTATTTTTGGGAGCAATACTCTTTCTATGATGTGTCAAGTACCATGCTTCTAGATGATAGCTTCTACAAGTGTACTAGAAATCCAGAATGGACATTGTGGATACTCCCAAAGTTTGATTCCATCCCTATGCATTGGCAGCACAATTTTTTGGTTAAGCATGTAGGACCTTGGTTATGGCAATGGTTGAACTTATGGGATCACCAACAGTTTGCATCTAAAGACTACTTTGATGCTTGGAAAGATACAGATAGCCTGCTAGTTGTAAAAAAGTATGCTATGTAGCCTGGATGGGTGACAGTCCCAATGATGGAGCTGATTGCTAATGGGGCATGTGACATGTTTATCAAACCAAGGTGGAGGATGTAGTTCACAAGCTATTATCTATCAAATTGTTCAAGGACTGCAAATACTACCTGTAACCTTGGTCATGTACCTTGTTTTTGTTTCATGAGGTGTAATTTTTGGCTACTAGATCATGTACAATCGTTCTGCTAGATCATGAATATAATACTAGACCATGCAATTATTCAATTGGATAATGATCATATTATATTTATCTTTGTGACTTGCATCATGTCTTGCCAAGCTGTAGTGCTTTCTGATTGCTTGCAAATATTATCAGTAACTTGGATCATGTGCCCTATGGTTGGATCATGAAGTATTACTTTTTCTAATGGATCATGACCATTACTTGACTGATGTATATACAATGGTTTCTCACATATTTGGTATTGCTAATCATACTTGGATTCTTTTTTGGGGGGAGACAAATAAACAATCATAGAAAATGGCAAGTAAATAAACAATCATAGAAAATGAAAGCAAGTGTGGCAAATAAATAAATTAGAATGTGGTCTAGAGATCATAAGGCATGCTATTATAGATAGCCTTGTACTCTTCAAGTCATAGCAAGTACAAGTTTCTCTCTCCCTCAAAGGATTCAAGTGGAAACTTGATTGACCTTACAAGATGGGAATATAATATGACCTCAGGTCTATCATCAAGAAGCTTCTAGTGGCAGTAATCACCTTGATGACCATAAAAGAGGCCCTTCACAAAAAAGGAGGTTGCATCAATTATGTTTCCCCAAGCATCCTTCATAGTTTTTTGGCTCTTCTCCTTATCTTTAGTACACTTCAAGATGTAGAAGTCAGCACCCTCTTCCTTGTTTACCTCTGTATTCACTACAAATTTGTCCCCCCCACAAAGAGCATTGCTAAGCATTTCATGATGCCCTTGATAGAGAGGCTCCTCAATGAGATCCTCATCAGTATCCAAATCACCTGCATTGTCAAGAACAATGAGGTCATATTCCCAACTGGCACATGCTTCTTATTGGTGCACTATCCCCAAGACTCTTGAATACAAGCATTGCACTAGCACAACAACCTTTTCAGTGCTATTTGACTAATAGCCCCCCTTGCACAACTCCTCGTATACAATCCATGGATTGTTTTTGTGGCATAGGTTGACAGTCCCACTGTATAGATCTATTGATAGAGCCTTGCTTAACCTCCCAAAACACTCATGCTACATTCCTCTCCTTAGATGCATAGCTGGCATGAGCCCCATGAGACAAGTTAGTCCTCAAAAAATCCACGACATCTCTTGTATTTTTTAAGGTGACTCCATTTGGTTTTAGTTGTTCCTGTGTAAGTGCTCTCTTCACAACAGCCCTAGCCCCATCGTGCTCGCACTTTCCATTTCCAGATTCAAAGAAATTCCATGTCATCTTCAAACCCACCATCTGTTCAAATCTAGAAACGAAATAGAAAGGTTTCTAGCCTTGAATTGAGAGGTTGCTCCATCCGACCAAACCCAATGCCTAGTCAGCTCCAACCCTTGATCTAATAACCACCTATGATGCAACATAAAACAATTTTGTGGACAAAGAGGGTGCTGTGCACCTTGTCATCTGAAATGAAAAAATGAAATGTCTTCTTCACCTCAAATCCAATACGGCCATATGTTATGTGGACAAAAATTGTAACCTAGCTAGAGTGCCAGTGCATGGACTGAATCGAGACTGAATCTTGTTTTGCTCCTCAAAATAATAGTTCTCTGTGAAGTCCACCACTAAAACCACCACATCTTCGGGAAACCTCAATGGACACTCTTTGAACTATCCAGCCTGCCACTTGCAAGTGTAATTGTGCTCGATGAATATTTTGCGATGAGTCTTCATTAATCATATAAGTTTGTTGCAATACATCTCCCTGCCAACAAGGTCTTTCCTTTGCTTCTTTTTCCCCTAAACCATGGTTCCTGTCTCCACATTCTCGAAGACCTTCACCATGAACTTTCTAGAAACAAAATACATCTTGTGTGGGCTACATGACATTTTATGTGGGCCACATTTTTGCACTCACCCAAAACACACCCATGATGGTGGTAGCTAGCTTCAAGAGGTTTGGGACATAAGACAAAATTCCAAAGAATGTGCTATCTGAATCTCTCCAGAACTCAATTCCAAGACAATAGTGCATAAGTCCAAGATCTTTCATGTCGAACTCTGCTAATAAGTCTTGTTTTAATTTTCTGATGAAGCTATCCTTGCTTCCTGTCACAATCAGATCATCTACATACAAAAGTGCAATAGTAATGTCTTCCCCTTGAACTTTGCAGTAGAGAATATGATCTGCATTGGACTTCATGTATCCGGACATTCCCATTAAAGGGGTGTGAAGGAATGTAATGCTCAGTCCTTCTTCGATTCCCCAGAATCATCATCTTGAGGGAAGGCCTACTTCATGATGTTGATCTTGAGGGAAGATGTTGAGAGTTCACACTCAACATCATGTGATCATGTGTGCATAGCAGCATCATGTGATCATATGTGCATAGCACAACCTTATAGAGTGCTATAAAGGAAAGGGTTAGAACCCCTAACCCTAACCCTAAAAGGGTTTGTATATATTCTATTTTTTCAACTAAATCTAGTGTACAATTAGTCATTTGTGATGTGCTCTCTAGCTGTGCCCTCTCTCCTCATCTCCACTCTTCTCCTCTCCCCTCTTCATATTTTGTCAAGGAGTGCCTTGATGTAACCCTTGTAGCGGCCATAGAAGTTGGGGATCCATGGTATGGCGTATCTACAAGTTCTGGTTGCTTTCTCCTTTCCTCCAGATCATACTAGCTACGAGAGAAAGAAGATCCACAGAGATAGTAGACGCTACACCCTCTTTGATGGGGTTTTGGACCGTCAAGGCATGGATGGGGTACTAGGACGAGCCATTGATGTAGATGAAGTACCTAAGGTATTGAAGCATTATCATGATGGATTTTGTGGAGGCCACTATGCCAGTGACTATACAACTAAGAAGATTTTACATGCTCGGTACTATTGGCTGACCTTGTTCAAGGATGTCACTATGCATTGCAAAACTTGTGAACCATGCCAATTCTTTGGTAGGAAGGATTTGCTTCCTGGGCAACATCACCCAGTGATGTCCATCCATCCGTTTCAAAAGTGGGGAATAGATTTTATCGGGCCCCTGCCCATGACTGCCCACAAAAAGAAGTATCTTTTGGTAGCCATGAAGCTATCGCCCTCCCCGCACCAAATGGTAAGGCAGTTTCAAATTTCATATTTGAACATATTTGCACAAGGTTTGGGACACCCATGGAAATAGTATCTGACAATTGGAGTGAAGCAGTGGAGTTACTCATGGATCGCATGGGTATTGATCATCGCACTTCTAGCATCTATTATCCAGCATCCATGGGTCAAACGGAGTGGACCAATGGCCTCCTTTGTAAAACCATGGGAAAAATGGGTACACAGAATAGGAGCCAGTGGGATTAGAAGGTCACAAAAGTTGTATGGGCTTTCAACATCACTCATAAAATATCTATACGTCACACTCCTTTTGAGTTGGTGTATGGTACTGAGGCCATTTTACCACTAGAGATAGAGATTTGAGCTTTGAGATTGGCACAAGAACAGAGGATGACAGAAGATAAACATGTAGAGGCCCGGTTGGTGCAACTTGAGAAGATAGATGAAACCTGATGCCTTGCCCTACATCAAACAAAGATTCAAAAGAATCGAAAAAAGGGCTGCTTGGACGCTAAGATTCGCAAGGGATGGGAAAGACACTTTGCTGAGGGGGATGTTGTGCTATGCTTTGATAACAGATTGAACCACCAAATGGATAAGACGTTCCTTCCATTGTGGACTGGTCCATACAAAGTCATCAAGGAATGTAGAAAAGGGTCTGTACAAGTTCGGGAGCTACATGAGCCATATGTCAAGAAGGTGATCGACAAGTGTTACCTCAAGCCCTTCTTTGTGCATGATGGAACCAGGCATGGAAATGCTGTGCATTCCCTGCCTGGGGGGGAACTATTATAGATAAATTTGTCTAAGGAAAAAGGCATAAATATGTGTGTGTGTTTGTATGTGTGGCAATAGTATAATAAAATATGGTGTGCATAGGGCCTAGGGTTGAGGTGGTAGGGCATGACCATGTGCCACCCTTCCGCATAAGAGGACCCATAAGGTGTGTTGTACATAATCCATGGTAGTAATATTATAAAATGTAAGGTGGCATGGTTCCTCCATGTGCCACCCCTCCACCTAGGCAGTCCCATGATCACATTTAGTGAGATATGGCCTAAAGTCCATGAGAGAAGTAATATAAAATAGGTGGAGATGGATATTATATTGGATTATTCCTCCATGTAGGATAGGCCCATGTGGGGGGGGGTATAGATAGTCCAAGAATGCAAGTTAAATAATGGCAAAAATAGGATGAGGTGGCAAGATTCCTTGTGCCAACCCTCCACTTGTAATCCTAGAGGTTTGAACGTATTATAAAATTGGGAAGAGACCAAGGGACTATTTTAGACTTGGGATATGGGGGTTGATGTATGTGGAAAAATGAGGCAAAGGGTGGTCGCACACAATTGAGAGTGCATAACCGCCTAGCCCACATGGGACACTCTTCCACACACACCATGCATGTGGGAGGATGCATTTATTAGAAGAGACCCCCTCTCTTGGCTATAAAAGGAGGGGGCTATTCCTTGATGGAACATGCTCATTCTTGTAAAGCCACCTAGCTAGTACTTTGATTTCCCCCTTCCCTTCCTTTTAAATAAAGCATGGCCCTTTTCCCTTGATGGCTCCATGTTTACATTCCTCCTTCCATCATGTACATGCTTCTCTTCCCCCTCTTCCTTTCCCCTTGTGCCATAGTCTCCGTCTTCATTCCCTCCCCTTCTAATTTCTTTTCCTCACCCATGATAACATTTCGCCCTCATGTTCTCCTTTCCTCTATGGCCCTTAAGCGTCGCCATGCTTAGTGTCTAGCCTCTTGTCCTGATTTCTTTTCTAGGTAACAGTACATGTGCATTATTGTAGATGGTATGGATCAAAATACAACAACATTACCTCGATTTGTTAACACTCCACCTAAGCTACAAGGAAAATAGTTTTTAAAGACACATCTATGTGGAGTGTTAGTGCATGGATTTAAGTCTTTTGTAGACATATGGATTGATTCCTTGCATGTACATGATAACAATGAAGTTGTAACATTTGTTATGAAGGCAATTCACAATGTACATGCAGAAAAAGGTCGCCCACGAGCAACTTTGAGAGTACAAGCAGACAATTGCGGACAAGAGAATAAGAATGTCCTCTTCTTTGCATTTTGCTCAATGCTAATCGCTCATAGAATCTTCAATGAGATTGAAGTTGAGTTTTTGTTGGTTGGGCACACACATGAGGATATCAATTAGGTTTTTAGCACAGTTTCAAGAGAACTAAAATGCAAGGACATGGAGACGATGGATGACTTGATAAGAAAATGTGGGAGGCAAGTTGGTGGCCATAAGGAAGGAATAGTATGCTCAATGGTTGATAGGATGTATGATTGGAAGAGCTTTATTCTACCTTTCATACGAAAGGTCATAGCGCTGCACATTATTTTCACTTTTTCTTAAAGGATGAAAAACCAGTGATGCAGTGGAACACTATTCTCTTGATACAAAATGGGAACCTGAAGAACCTTACTCTCTCTTAACTTCAATCCCGAGCAAAGAAATGCATCCAACATGGGCCCCTATAAGAATTCAGCGAGAAATCCAAAGGTGAAATAGAAGGCTTGAAAGCTTTTATTACATACAAAGAGGATATGCTCCGGAGATTTCCTTATTGGAAGCCCTCTTGGAACGAACACACTACTGTTGTAATTAGCAAACCTACCAATTGATAAAGGACCTTGCAAAAATGCGAGAAGATGATATTAAGGCAAAACGGCCTTTATTTTGGCCAAATGTTGGTAATGACTTGCACCCAGCATGTGGTCTCTTTGAAAATGAGTTTGAATTGCTGCTCCCATGTCCATATTGTGGACCCAAGAAGAGAGAGTTTATGCCAAAAATAGACATAGACGTCCGTTGTTTTGTTATGTAGTTTGACCATCAGATGATGAACATGAGAACGTGAAGTTTTGGGTTGCGAAAGTAGTTGATGTGAGCATGGATGTCCAGGGGAGAGCTACAACATTTATAGTGGTATGGTATGAGCCAAGGGGTAGGAAGGAGAACCAAGATAACAATACATTGTATAGTAGTTGTCTGCTGAAAAAGGAATGGTTCCCAAACCATGATGCAATTTCAAGACTTTCCACAGAGACAGTGATAGTATCTTGGAAATCAAGGTTAAAAAAAACAAAGAAGCACATGCGGTATGATGTAGAAGACAAAATAAAATTACCGCAACCAATTATTTTGCACATTACAGAGTTCATAAAGATGCTCACCCGGGAGGAAGTAGAAGGAGATATTGCAAATGAAGAATGCCCATGATAACACCATTCAAATATCGAGAAAGAGTAAAGGTGGTGGTGGTAGTCAGATGAGAGTGAATGAAGATGGCACCCAAGCAACAAGTGACGACAGAAAGAACATTCTGAACAAGAAAATGTTTGGATCGCTCATTTCTATGACGATAGAAAAGGACATTCAAACAAGAAAATGTTTGGATCACCCATTTGTACTAAACTCACTGTAAAGAAAAAAATAAATGATTGAAAAGGCCATAGGAGATCCTTTGTACAAAGACTCATCTAGAGCAATATTTCTCGTAAAACTTATGATAATGTAAAATTGCAAGCATAGCTATTGCTATTTTTTGGAGTACAAAAGAGGCTTCCATCATGTCTCATGTCTATATAAACCTTTTAATTTCTTGAATGTTCAAGAGTGTTATAGTTTTCTGCATTGAAAGTAAAAAGAGTCTTGCAGGTCTTTTGTATATACATTTTTAAAATTTTGTGAATCCTCAATAGCATGGTTTTTCATGGATTTAAACTAATAACTCGGATTTTTTAATTTAAGAATATGATTCTTATAGACAAGAAATACAAATTTAGGATCTAACAGTAGTTTTTGCATTATTAATGCAACATTGTAGAGAGATATTTTGAAATGTATTATGTGGAAATAATAGTGCCAGAAAGTAAACTTCTAATTCTCAAATGACATTTTCATAAAGTAAACTTTTCATTTGGGAAGGATTTTAAGGAATAGTCCAAAAGTAGACATATGAGTCCAAAATTAATGAAATAAGTGTTTCACATTCGCTTCTACATCCTCATGGATTTGGCCCTTGAACTTCTGAGTGTTCACATGGAGTCTGTTGAGTAACTCAAGAAGTCTAACTCTTTCTGTGGGATTGAGAACTGCCATGACGGGTGTGATAGCCTTGGGCTTGAACTAGGTGCGAGAGTTGAAGGGCCTCCTAATGGAGCAGTACTAGATGTGAGTGCCATGGAGAAATATGGTGGAGAGGTTGACAAGAAAACACCTCTTGTAGAGGAACACAATGGTAGAGTCGATAATGATGTAGCCATATAGTAATTGTCCATAGATGGTATGGGATATGCAGAAGGCCTCAATGCTATAGAGGCTAAGGGTGAGAAGATAGAAGATCTGGGGGTTAATGAGGATGGGAGAGTAGTTGGGAAAGAGAGGAACGGAGTTGAAGTAGTGTTTGATGAGTAGACCGTAGGGAAGGAGAGATATAGTGGAGATGGTAGCATAGATGTATATGAAAAAGGAGATGGAACATTCATGGTAGGCAAGGACATGATCGGGGAAAAATGAATATCAATAGGTAGGATGGGTGTAGAAGTAAGACTTGACAAAAACCATGAGTTATGCATAACAGATGAGATAGTAGCTTGACTAGAAGATGTCGAGTCCAATGTAGGAGAAGTCACCACTCCCACAGAAGTGGCTATATAATGGCAAATTCATTGCAAGAGAAGAAGGGAGTCTGTCTCAACCTTGATGTGCTCTGGATGATGAGTCTTTGTCCTTTGTACCCTCCTCTTTTACCCACTCTCTGCTTTGTACTTCTTCTCTTCTAGAGTCTTGGTATGACCACCAGGGATCGTGTTGGTACAGATCAATGAGAGTTTCAATGAAGTTATTTGCTTTAGCTACTTCTCCGATTGGTTCACTTTGTGCTCGCCCTAAGGACCTCGCAAGCTTCCATCACACGTAATGCTTCTTTTATCAAGTTTGGTATACCAAAAGTCTTCTCTCCTCTCTCCTTAAGTACCTCCTACTTCTCTGACTAGTCCTTCAATGGTGTTAAAACTACTTGGCATAAGACCTCTCTTTTAGGACCCTAGAATACCCGAGCACAACTGCCTTAGGAAAGTAAGAGTGAGTATCTTCACCGAGCGCAACACTGGGTTGGGTTATAGAGTACTTTCTGAGTTAGTCAGGTGAGGGAATCAGAGCATTAACATTTTGGCAATCCTATTTGGGACGGGTCAATTGAATTCCAAGTTGAGGAGATATCAGAATAGGAGATCGAGGGAATTGAGTTAATAAGCTCAGACAGAGAAGAGGGTTTATGTCAACTAGAAAAAAAACAAAGTAAAATAGTTGGGAATCGTGGGCTACTACAGAAAGTTTATTCAAGTGACTCCAGATGATGAGTGGCATCGACATTAGGGATGTTTTTATCAAAGATATACTTATATATTAATATAAAATCTTGGCAAAAGTTTATCAAGCTAGTTTTTTTAGTTTCACAATATTTGTAGAACATGTTACAATTTTATATGTCTCCTTTTGAGTTTTAAAGAAAAAGTTGTAAATCTTGGCGAAACTTTAAATTTTTTCTCCTAAAAGTTTTAAATCTTGGTGAATTTCTCAAACCTTTATTTTTATCAAGCCATACAAACTTCCAACACCAATATAAAAGTTTCGGCTCTTGACAAAACTAATAGGAAAAAATCATCCATGATCGACATCGATTGGTATTGTGCTTGAAGACTAGTGTGTGGAATACAGAGAGTACTCAAATTGTTATTCGACTACTTTCCATCTTAAGAAATAGATGTCAAAAAGATGAACATATGCAGCCAGACATGAGGAGTACCTTAGCCAAAGACATCGGAAACATCCAACTTTGAGAAGTGGAGTGGTCTCAGAACCAAAGTTCAATGTTCAAAGGAGGCTAGTAGAAGCAACTATCCCCAACACAAGCAATGAGCATGAGAAGAGAGAATCAACTATACTACCCTAGGGGTGGAAGTTGAATATAATGCAGAGCCAAATGGTCAGAATGATGGTGTTGGGCTGAGGTGACCCAGAAGATTGGTGGATGAAGGTCCGTCATGGCAAGTGGAGTCCAAACAATGAGCTTGGATTTCAAGCAGATGGCCATTTCCTCAGTTGAGCATTAGAAGGAGTGCAAAAACAAACTCAGAGAGCAACGCCAACATCTTCAAGAGTACTCAACTATCATTCCTAAGGGATTGCATTCAAAAAAGTATGAAGGTAGAAGACGAACTATGGTTGATGGACAAAGAACCCATCGTTGGGAAGAAAGCCGTGCTTTTGGTGGAAAGAGACACACTGAAGGGTGGAAGCACGTTTGGTCAGTACACATTTTGTGCTTAAAAGAATGTGCTAAAAAAGCACAATTTTAGCACTTTTCAAGAGGTGCTTGCTTGTGACATATCCACTAGCCATGTAAATTATGATTGGGAATTTTGCACATGTGTTGGCATGACACTTGTAAGCTTGTAAGCTTTCATGATACCACTACTTTAGTTGTAACTACTACTTCATCCCTCGCATGTTGTCTCCCTCATCTCCCACTCAAGTCCTCTAGCTTAGCTGAATCCTCTCCCTAGCAGGTCTTGAGCTCATCTTAATCCTCTCCCTGGTAGGCTCTGAGCCCTAGCTCTCTTCTCTTTCCCCTCCCGAATTCTCTACCTCGAGGTGCTGCTCTGTTATACACTACTTCTCTAGATGCTATCACCTTTTTCTCTCCCTCCAAGTCTTGAGCTCAACTCAATCCTCTCCCTCATAGGTTCTGAGCTCTATCTTGTAGGAAGAGGCTCAGGAGAATCTATTCAATCAATCGGATGAGAAAGAACTTGTGGCAAGGGACAAGCCAAATGCCTCCTATCTCTCCCTCTTCTACCTTGAGCTTGGGAATCTCTGTTCTCTCCATCCACACAATGCTTTGAGAAACCCATTTAGCCAGACCTTCCTCACTTCTAGGCGACGCTTCTGATGGGTGGGGTTGACAAAATTCGTCGCCATGTCTGTGCACTGTCTCTCTGTCTTTTCCGCACCATTTCTGCAATGCTGCTCACCTCAGTCACCTACCTTACAATTCCTCTGAGCCAAGCCTACTCTACACCTAGAACTACCCTCTGAAGAAATTTGGGGTGATCTGGTCTAGAAATGAGGGAGAACTCATCAAAAAACTAGTCGACCTTTTGAGAAGATAGTTTCCTCAAGCAAAGGAGATGCTGCTACCTCGGGAGTTATAATGCACCATTTTGGCCATGGTTTGTTCTGAGAATTTCTTGCATATGGATCTATGATTGTGCAGCAAAAGCCCCTATCTTGGTGATGCTTGGAGTGAGGTATCAACCCTCCAAAGTTTCCATGTACTTTGCAAGCATTTCTAGTGTATTTTTTGGAGTTTTTTATGCTACACTAAATGCTTGAGGAGTAAACATTCAGTTCAAAGATTGTTCTTCTACATTTCAGTTCAAAGCATTCTCTTTCAATTCAGAGAATGTTCTTCCAAGTTCAGTTGGTGTTTTTTTCTTGACAACATGCCAACCTCAAGTTCTCAAAGCTCTTCAAATGTCAAAAAGACTACAAAGATAAAGTACAAGGTGAAAAAGACTCCAGTTAAGAGGTTGTGGGAGAAGCCAATTGGTTATGATTATGCCAAACAATTAGGATTTTCTGAATTCTTATCTTGCAATTTGCATCTATATGGTGAAGGTGTTTTTTTTGTTCAAAAAGATTGATCTTTTGTAAAGGGGTTAGACAGTGCCATTAATTTGGTAAGACCTTCCCAAAATGGCTTCCAAACTGAAAATAGATAAGTTTGAAGGAGAGGGGTTCCACACTTGGCAAACAAAACTGAAGTTTATTCTCATGAAAAAGGGAATATGGAAGGTAGCAAATGGAAAAGAAACTAAACCTACAACTAGAGAAGGAGAAGCTTCATGGCATCCAAAAGATGAAAAAGCACTTGCTATAATTGCTCTTGGTTTGAGTGATTCCTTTATTCATCACATTGATGGATGTGAGACTACTCATGCTACTTGGACTCATCTTGAGCATGTGTTTGGAGCACATGGAAGATGCTCTAAGTTTAGCTTGCTTATCAAGTTCTTTGACTTAAAATTGGATAGAGGGGAGTCCATCTCTTCATATCTAAATTCAATGAAGAGCATTTTGACACATTTATCTGACATCAAGTTTAATCTTGATGAAGATATTGTAATTGCCATCTTACTTAGAAGTCTCATTGAAGAATATGGCACTATTGTAACCACACTCACCAATATTCCAGAGATAAGTCTGGTAGAAATTGAAGCATCACTCTTGGAAGAGGAGAGAAAGATCAAACAAAGAAGTGATTATAAAGAAGGGGCATATTTGGCCAAAAGCAACTTCAAGGGAAAGAGCAAAATGAAATGTAACTTTTGTGGCAAACCTAGACACTTTGAAAAGGAATGTTATGCCAAGAAGAGACCAGCACATTGTGAGTATTCCATCTTTTTCTCCCCCCCCTCTCTCTATCTCTCTCTCCTCTCTCTCCCTTTCTCTCCCTCTCTCTCTCATCCCTTGAAATCCTCCACTTTTTTCTCCTCCCCTTTTACTCTCTTCTCTCTCTCTCTCTCTCAGCATGCAATTCGCCCCCTTTTCCATGCACCATCTTGGGCAGGCCACATGAATAAAATTTATGTTGGTTTTGGAATGCATTGATTGGAGCAGCATGTGAGTAGTCCATCTTTTCCTCCCCCCCCCCTCTCCCCCCCCCTCTCTCTCTCTCTCTCTCTCCCCCTCCCTCCCTCCCTCCTTCTCTCTCTCTCTCTCTCTCTCTCTCTTCTTCTTCTTCTTCTTCTTCATCCTTTGAAATCCTCCACTTTTTTCTCCCCCCATTTTACTCTCTTCTTCTCTCCCTCTCTCAACATGCAATTTACCCCCTTTTTCGTGCACCATCTTGGGTAGGCCATGTGAATTCATGAGAAAGCAATGAGGCACACAATGTAAAGCTTTATTCCATGAGTGGTTACTGTATAGGCAACTGCCTCCATGTATGTAGATCCTAGATCCACAATCATCTCCCTGATTATCTCAATCAATCACCTCCTAGGATCACTCACTCATCACACCAGCCTGACACACCTAAATGATGAGTCACTAGAACCTTCTAGCACACCTACATTCACACACTTCTTGCATAGGACTCCAAGCCCATAGGCACAGACACACACATCAATTTGCCGCTTCATTCCCCCCCACAAATTGATGAGCTCATCCCTCAGCAGTAGTACATGGGATGCTCCATGACTTGCCCACCATCATGTGGCAACACACATGGCCCCAACCTGTGACTCACTCTTAGGATTCTTGGTTTACAATTGGGAGATAGACAATGACTATGTATGTAAAGCCCAATGAGTCCAACAAGGAAAAATCTCAAAAGACTAACAATCATTTAAGGATGGATTATTTATGGCAGAGAACCATTATTGACCTCACACACACATAGCTTAGAAAATATATGGATCCTCACCCTTGTCAAAATTGACTTGGGTGTTGTAAGCAGTGAGAGCTTTGACATTCTCTGGTTCTTCTTCTTCTTCAGTTTTCACTTCCTTAACAAGGTTGGGTAATCCAATCAATGCATGCCAAAACCAAGATGAATTCTATTCATGTGGCCTACCCGAGATGGTGCACGAAAAAGGGGGTGAATTGCATGTTGAGAGAGAGAGAAGAAGAGAGTAAAAAGGGGGAGAAAAAAGTCGAGGATTTCAAGGGATGAAGAAGAAGAAGAAGAAGAAGAAGAAGAAGAAGAGAGAGAGAGTGAGAGAGAGAGAGAGGGGGGGGGGAGAAACTCACATGCTACTCCAATCAATGCATACCAAAACCAAGATGCATTCCATTGATGTGGCCTGCCTGAGCTAGTGCACGGAAAAGGGGGTGAATTACACGTTGAGAGAGAGAGAGAGAGAGAGAGAGAGAGAGTGTGTGTGTGTGTAAAAGGGGGGGAGAAAAAAGTGGAGGATTTTAAGGGATGAAGAAGAAGAAGAAGAAGAAGAGATTGCAAGTTGAGAGAGAGAGAGAAGAAGAGAGTCAAAGGGGGGGAGAAAAAAGTGGAGGATTTTAAGGGATGAAGAAGAAGAAGAAGAAGAGAGAGAGAGAAAAAGATGGAGATGCTCATATGAATGCATGCCCAAAAAAAAAGTAAACATAAAAATAAGTAAATACATGATTTTTCTCTTTCAAAGAGAAACGATTACTAAGGCCTACTCATTGGGGCAGGACAAAAAGTGAACAGAAAAACAAGTAAATACTTGATTTTCCTCTTTCAAAGGCAAACGATTAATAAAAAGGATTACCCATTTCGGCCATGCAAAAAAAATTTGAACTTTGGGGGGCAAAGAAATGGAGATCCCAATGCAAATTTGGGATCCCAATGCAAAAAATGTTTGAACTTTGGGGAGCAAAGAAATGTTTGAACCTTGGTGAGGACCTTGGCAGGAGTAACATGTTCAAATTTGCAATGCAAGGAAGGTTGATACACGATGTTCTGATCATCGATGCTTGTTGATGATCAGATAAGTATTTTGTTGATGAAAGCATCGGCTGCATGAGGCTCTGTTTCTGAACTACATCATCTCCTCTATGAAGATTACGGTCAGAAAGTCGGTTTTGGTGCGCCCTGGGTATCCCACTCCGCGTCGAGTTGTGTGGAACTCCAACATTGACCTCGTCATCTCTCGCATGCATACGCCTTCTGTCGACTTTTACAGATCGGATGGAAGCCCGGACTTTTTCTCCTTCGAGCATCTCAAGGAGGCCTTGGCCAGAAGTTTGGTACCTTTTTATCCCCTTGCTGGACGGCTGAAACCAACAGACGACGGAAGGATCGATATCGACTGTAACAACGAGGGGGTGCTGTTCGTAGAAGCAGCCTCCGATGTTTTCGTGAGGGACTTCGGTGATTTTACACCCAGCTTGAGGATGAAGCAGTTGATTCCCAAAGTAGATTATCCGAAGGGCATGAACAGTTTCCCTCTTCTGGTCGGTCAGGTAGGCATTCTCACAGAGTCTATCTTTGGTCAGAAGATTATCATGAAATATTTCAGATCTGCATAGTTTGACGCCGTTCTCTCCTGTTTGTGTACTCACTATAAGCGTACATGTTTTTGTTTCCAGCGAGAAACTTTTCTGCCCAAAATTTATTGTCGCTTTCCTGTGCACTTTTCTGGCCTTGTCGAATTCGTTCGTTGTTCGAGAAGTCATACATGAACTTTAGATGTGATTCCTGCTTTACATTGCTGTTGCAGATAACATTTTTTAAGTACGGAGGAGTGGCGTTAGGCCTGGGGGTGCAGCACCAGGTAGCGGACGGGTTGTCAGGGCTACATTTTGTGAACTCGTGGGATTACGATAGATTTAGGGGGGTATAGTTTGTCTCAGGCGGGTAGAGGCGGGACCCGGTGGATTTTCATGGCACCGGAGCCGCAATTACAGACAATTGTTTATAAACATATGACTAAAAACTTTTGCATGCAAGCGTGCGGTAGTGTAGTGGTAGAGGCTTACAAGTAGAAAACTCTGGTGTTCAAACCCATGTGCCTGCAATCTTTTGTTCTTAATAATTTTGTCGTTTTTCGATGCCGATCGCGTAGGTCCCGCACATAGAAAACAACAAACTATACACCTCGATATCTATCCCCAGGCTCACTCGTGGACGGATGTGGCGAGGGGGAAGGGAGTGGGGATGAAACCGTTCATTGACAGGATGCTGTTGAGGGCGAGGGATCCACCGAAGCCAAGGTTTGAGCATGTGGAGTTCCAGACACCGCCAAAGATGATACAGAAAAAGCAACAAGAAGCAGAGGAAGAGAATGAAGAGAAGCAGGTTGTCACAGAAACGTTCATCTTCAGCAGAAAGCAACTCGAGGGCCTCAAGAAAAAGGTGGTGGATATTGACGACAATAACTGTGCAGTTACTGCCCCCTGTTTTAGCACGTATGAAGTGTTGGCCTCCCACGTGTGGCATTGTGTTTGCTTAGCTCGTAACCTTCTTGAAATGCAGCCCACCAAACTCTTCATCGCAACAGATGGCCAGTCACGCCTCCACTCGTCGCTCCTTGTCGACTACTTCGGCAACGTCATCTTCCTCGCCACACGCCTCGCCCTGGTCGACGAGCTCCTCACACGCCCCTTGGTTGCCATCGCCACCCAAATTCATGACACTTTGGCTTGCATGGATGACGAATATCTACGATCGGCACTTGATTATTTGGATTTGCAGTCGGATCTCACGGCTCTGGCACGAGGGGAGCATACATTCAAGGCCTCGATTTTAGGGATTACCAATTGGGCACGGCTTCCCATTTACGAGGTTGATTTTGGGTGGGGTCAACCGCTTTACATGGGCCTTGCCTATGTGCTACCTAGCCCCTCTGCTAATGGTGCTGATAGCTTGCGTGTGTGCTTTGCCGTTCCACTAGCCCACATGCATCGCTTTTGTACTCACATTTATCGATTTTGAAACCTCATCTCTCCTTTCGGTTCTTTTCTCATCTTTAAGTGCTCATAGGAAAGTGTTTAATCAAATTTCTTTTTCATTCTTTTCTAGATTTTCATACTATGCTCTTGGTCTTAGGTGTACAAATCTATTGAAGCCATATATTCTTATGTCAATATAGGTAGATTCTTTCAATGTAGCATGATTGAATTGCTCATTCAATGCTTCTTGTTCTTGTATACAAACATATGTACACGAATGAGATATTTCCTCATTGATTTTACACTTCAAGTACAAATTTTCTATAGTACTCATCCACATGTCCACTTAAGGGTTTCGCAAAGGAATTTGTACAAGAGCTCACACAATCACTAGAAGGAGTCTTTCAAAGATATTTAGACAAAAGTTTGACATCACTAAATCCACCTTCGATATTGCTAAATCCACCTTCGATATTGCTAAAGGCCTTATGACATGGTGGGAGTTTTGTGGGAAATGGGAGAGTTGATGCTCTAGTTTGCTTAGAGTTGCTTGCGACCGTTGAGGGTTCCAATACGGGTTGTAAGGTGCCAAGGTTTTCGAGTAAGAAGTGATCAAGTGCTCAATGGTCGAGTGGATAATGTTAACACAAAGATGCCCTCTCTTGTAGTCCTTCGGTTGCTATGCAAGGTCCTCAAACAAACTCGATGACAATAGAGTAATTGAACACGAGGAATTGGGGTGATTGAAGTTGGGGCAACCGTACGATGACGGGGTGGAATGTGCTTGATGTAAAGCTCAAAAGTTCTCACAGCACGTTATGAACTAAGATAACAGGATTGATCGACCCGAGTTGATTATGTAATGGAGGTTGAGCAAAAGATGTACCTGCTTCCTCAGTATTGCTTTGAAATATTGAGTGCCGAATGATGAGGTCATGTTGGAATGGTATGTTGCAGTAGAATCTTGATAAAGGGGAATAACATCATACAAAATGGGTTCCACCTCCATTGTATCCAGCTTGGCCTGATTAAAACGAGTTAGATTCGTTTGCACACCCGGCTCGAACCCAACAAAATCGATCGGGGACACTTGAATACCCAAATTGCAACATATGGGCTCAATGTCCGAGTCTTCATCATTGTATCTGTCTTGGATTGAGGGTGAGGAGGGTTTGTGCCATATCCTCTGCTTCGGTTCCCCCGGTTATCGTAGTGGTCTTCGAACTTGTTACCTTCTTAACAGAAGGTCAACTTCTAGAGTGCGGAGCAGTAACCTAGGTGCCTTTCCCTGTTGCAAAGTCTCCATCACCAGGTTATTGAGGATGCGGCGGTTGCTTTGAGGGATGCTCATCCAGGACTTGCAGTTGGCAAAGAAGTTGGAGTTGCTCATACTCTTGTATATGCTTTGCTAAATCCTCATTTTGAGTGCAGAGTTGAGCTAGTTCATTGAGCTCGCCTCGGAGCTTGTCATTCTTGACCTGAAGCGTTGTTTCAACCGTTGTTTGCTCCAGTACCTGCTCAATAGATAGAGTTGGTTGCTCCTTGAGTTGAGCAATCTCCTTTGTCGTCACTATCAATGGTGGAGATGAAGATCTGAGACCAAGGGCCCGGATTGAAGTGCCTGTTTGGATGGCCCGGATTGAAGCGCCATTCGCTCTCACCTCCTCCCTTGGATCTAACCTAGATCTATGGCCCAGATTGGAGCGCATTTTGCACTCATCCCCTCCCTTAGATCCACACCTTGATCTATGGCCCAAATTGGAGCGCATTTTACTCTCATCTCCTCCCTTGGATCCACTCCTTGATCCATGGACTAGATTGAAGCACACTTTTCCCTCATCCCCTCCCTTGGATCTACCCATTGATCTAATAATGGCTGGGAGTGCTCTACCATAAATTTGAATGTGACCCTTGGATTGGAGATCAGATTAATGGCTAGGAGTGAGGACCATTGGTCCAAACCATGGGTGAGAGGTCTCCCCAACCATAAATGCTCAATATATCCTTTTATACAACACAACATACCAGTGTCCTACACAAAGAAGCATTCTCATTGGTACACCTCAAATCCATCTCTAATCCCTTGAAATTAGGAAACACTAAGTGGAGGCCCTTTTGAGATCCCATTTCTCCCCTAATGTTTGTCATATAGACCTTGGAGTTCTGTCTTATCCTTTCGGGGAGTATTGACTTCGGTCACAAGCTGATCACAAATCATTCTTTTGTCATTGAGTAGTGTCAGAAGGTCGTTTCTTTCAATAATAATAGTGGAGTGGTCGGCCTTCAAAACGTCCAACTACTCTCGAAAAAAGGTGACCATTTGCTCCTAGTACTTAGTTTGCACAAAGATATTATGTGCAAGTACTTGTGGAGGGAGCTAATTATTTACCAACCAGTCGAGGCCATGGACTGCTAGTCGCATGTTCCCCCTGAAGGTCTGCCATTGCTCCTCAGTGGACTCTCCTTCTTGAACCCTGTTTTGAAGTAGGGGGTCGACTCGTAGGTATTCAGCAAGAGGGGGTAGGGAAAGGAATGGTTGTGGGGGATAAGGGAAGACCGTGGAGGTAGAGGCCTGATTCATTGCCAAGGAAAAGGTGAGGTGCTCTATCTTCAACTCCTCTGCTTGAGGTCCTTCAACTACAATTGTGGGTACCGAGTCGACCTATAACGTCCCTTCTAGCTCGACATCCTGCCCTTGGGACGGCGTCCCATGTTCATCTTTTGTCTATGTTGAGGCCCCTCTTATTGATCCTCGATCTCATGCTGAGGCCCCTCCTATTGATCCTCGGTCTCCTGATGTTGAGACCCTTCATGCTCGTCGGAACCCTCATGTTCGGTTCCTTCACTCTTGTCTACTCTTTGGGAAGACAATGGTGCCCAAGAGCTTTCACCACCCTGTTCTTATCGCTTGCATTTCCTATTCGTGGACGGGCTTGTGGCGCTTTGCTCCTTAGTGCTAGCATCCTCCAACTCAAAATCGGGGTAAGGTACTTCACCAGCTAGTAGATGACGTAGAGATGCAGACCAACTTGGGAATGACTCTGGCCATTAGCCACCGCCTTCAACTATTGTTCCATGGTTTTTGCAAAGGGAGTGAGCCAATCCAATGCTTGCTCAAACTCCATTGCAGCTACTGTGCGGCTCATAAACTTATGGGAAACATATCCTGTCACCTTCTTCAATCTGATGAACTCAGAGATGAAGTGGAGATACTCGCACAGAACCTCATCACCTGGTTTACTAATCAAATAGCCTTGGGTGTTGGAGTAGGCATCATCCATGAAGTAGACATTGTACTGTTCATTGGTGGTGGTGAGCGTCGACTCCGCATTTGACTTTTGAAGCTTGAACACCTGACGCAACAAATTTATACTTGAACACCTTCTACTATGATGATGTTTTTTGCAACATCAGGAAGTCAAGAGTTCTTTTGCCAAATTTGCATTGAACGCCTCCGCCCACTTCGCATCCACACGCATGCCTCGCCGTCCCTGTTTCACCATGACGTTGAAGTAGTAGGATTCAGAGAGAAAAACTAAGAGGGAGATGGAAGAGGTAAGGAGCATAGAGATACCGGCACTCTATAGAGGCAAAGAGCTTACAGGGGGTGAGAAGCGTAGCGATAGAAGACCACTTGAGCATAGTATGTGGTTGACACAATGTGCATGATTTTAAAATCAACGTTGAGTAGCTGCATGACTTCATTCATAAATTGACATCCCTAATCGTTGACAATCTAAATTGGGCATCCATATCTGCAAGTGATATATTAAAAAAGAAACCATGCTGTACTTCCTTCAACCCACTTAATAGCACAACCAATGGCAACAACAACATATTTGTTACCTGTATGTCGAGATGACTTACTAAAGGACCGATAAAATCAAGTCCCCATCTCTGAAAAGCTTCCAATGGTTGAGTAGGTTACAACGACATATGTTGATTTGGCAACAATTGGCCAACTCATTGACATACATCCCATTGTTGAGATTTCTTGCTTGCATCTGCAAATAATGTTTCCTACCACAACCTGGCTTGCAATACTTTGCAGGCTGTAACTTCACCTTGAAAATGTCCACTAGAATGTCTCGAGTGAGCTTCATATAATACAATAGCTCGTTCATGAGGAAGATGTGTGGGTGAAAAGCATATGAGGACATAACTAGAACAAGTTTACAAGAGAACAACCAGATTGCAAAGAACTTGTATTAAGCAAAAGGCCTCAGTTGGTACAAAAGGCCAAGATCTACACAAAAACTTGCCTCGGATCAAGGTAGACCACTCACTCACAACAGGACTTAAGACTCACTTGGACTTGCAACTCATACAAGACACACTGTGCGAGCCAAAAAGAACATCTTCCTAATACATACTTATGCTTATATAGATTGGCTCTCGTTCTACCAAGTAGTTATAGCAATCGACTTGCTAAGAACCTCCCCGAGACCCTTACTAGACCATTAACTCTAATTGGACCACAATGTTTTCAACCTATTGCTTGTCCTTGCGCTTGAAGACTTGTCGCTTGGCACTTGGCTGCTTGATAAGCCAACGAAGGTGCTCGATTGCCTAGGACTTGGGTCCGGTTCTTTGTTGACTAGGAGCCAATTAGAATGAGTACTAAAATTCCCTTGAGGAGGCATGAATAGGACCACAAGCTCAATTACAAGAAGTCCCAAAAAGGGTGTAAAAACTTACACACTCTATATAGAGATCAATAGCTCCAAACTAAACCCCTCATCGATTTGCTTAATCCACATCACTCGCAAAGGCCAAACCTTTCTCATCCTCACCTCCTCTTCCACCTCCAGTGACTCTAGGTCCTTCTTGGCTTTAGGTCCCTCACTTGCTCTAAATCCCTCACTAACCGCAAGATCTAAGTACAAGAAATCCCAAAATGGGTATACAAAATCATACTCTATATAACAAAAACATAGATTACTAGCTCCCAAATAGAGCCCTCATTGATCTCCTCAATCGGCATCACTCTCAGAGGCCAAACCACAAGATCAACTATAAGAAATCCCAAAAAAGGGTATACAAGCTTATACTCTTTATAATGAAAAGAGATATTCTAGTTTTAAAATAGATCCCCCATTGATCTCCTCAATCTACATCACTCTCAGAGACCAAACCTATCTGTTCTTCACCTCCACCTCCTCCTCCACCAACTCCTTTGGCTCTAGATCACTTCACCCACTCCAGATCCCTCACCTTCTTTAGATTCCTTGCCTACTTTAGATCCCTCGTCCTCTTTTGTGCTATCAACTAGGGTAGGCTACATGCAACATGAATTTTGAAAAGATTATTTAGTACATCAATATTATATAACTTAAAAGAAGCTAGTTATATTAAGATAGAAAGAGCGGCAAAATAATTACCTCAAATGCAGCTACATCCCAATGAAGCTATACTCTTGCACTCTTAATCTTGTTAAGGAGAGCTTGAGTATTATGTGCATAAGCATAGTAATACTCATCCTTGGTTGGCATATGAGAAACTACACAAGTCTACAACAACAAAAGCTGTCCATGATAAAAGAAATGGATAAGAATAGGTATGACAAAGAGAATACATCAAATGAAATACATACTACTAAGATAGTTAAATAAAGATACAAGATATACTATAAAACAACCCTTTTCACTACTCCCAAGGTGAGAATTTTCAACCTTTTTTTGTCAAGCATGCACCACATATCACTAATAGCTCCACCTCTCAATGTTTCTATTATTCTCATTCTTTTCCAAGCACCGATCCCAGTGAGATATGTGAGGAGGTCATGGTAGTCTATCTTTCATCACATCATGGATCTCCAATCTGTGGTGAAACATTGCTACTCTCATGCGTTATAGCATCCACATCCTATCAAACTGTAGGTGCTCATACATAGGAAACTCTCTATAGAGCACATATATGACATAGTCCTTCTTATCAATAGGTTGATTTCTACAAGCTTTAAATATGTCCTTGCCAAAGACAACACTCATTATCCTATCGCATTCATGACATGACACAAGATCCTCTATCATTCTCTACTACAATCTATCTCCTATCATCCACAAAATACATGGGACCCTCATGACAATATATCCAAAATGGTGTCCACAGGACCATGATGGAGTAGGGGTGGGTGTCTTGATATAGTGGCATGGCCGTGCCACTAGATAGCTTCATATCATCGTGGTCGCTAACATCAACCTTACTACCCCCTCTATAGTAGGTTCCCTCTCCTTGGGTCCTAGTTGTACTAGTCATCCTCTCGTCCTCTTTGCAATAGTGATGACATGGAGCACTATCGTCTCAAATGGTGGCATATGATGGTGGTAACTGGAGTCCCATGACCCTGAGTCCCTAGTGCCTTGATAGCACAACCTCCTTTGCTATGATGAAAGAATATTATAGATTTCAATAAGCTACTCATCAGGACTCATCTAAGATACATGAGATGAATAGATAGAGAGGAGGACTCTGACTTAAACGACCTATGGGATGACATATCTACACATGCTAAAATTAAAAATGTAAGTCCCTACATTAGCATGTCTTTCTAGTGGAACAAACTTGACATAATTTAAGGACTTAGGAGATAGGTGACAAAGAGAGTACACCTACCAAAAGAGAGAATGTGAAGAGCTCTAAATGGTGACAGAGAACTAGATCAAGATACCTATAGAAGTATCATAGCATAGCAAGAAACCACAAATTGAAAGAAAAACATAAGTAATCTCCCTCTTACTCCATCTCTCTCTCTCTCTTCCACATATGCTTGTTTTTTTCATTCTTTCATGAAATACAAAGAGGAGGGAACCTCCAAAAGATAAGAAAAGAGGAGATTTGAGGTAAATAATCCATCCCTCTTTATCCATCTTCTTCTTTCATTCTTGCATGAGGAGAGGTGGAGAGAAGCATGAAAAGAGAAAGGACTTGTTTGACTAGTTTGCATGAAAATAGAAAATGAGATGAGATTAGAGAGGTGGGGGGGATGAGAAAATTGAACTTGCATTTCCTCTGAAAAACCTACATTCTCTTTTGAGAAGAAACTATAGAAAACCTTTACCCTCAAATCAAATCTTAAAATATCTGGAATATAATCTAGTAGAAACCACTTGGAAACAAAGACAGGATGATGCTTTAACATACCTAGTATGAAAAAAGTAAAGGGAGTGTTAGATTTAGCTCAGATGTCCAACTCTCATGTAAGTTATCCACCAGTATTGCCCCCATAGCATCATGGCAATGAGATATTAGGAGGGTCCTTAGTTTAGATAGTGAAAGGGGTCTTAGTTTGTAGAAAAAATGGTTATGGGATGGCCCATGTTAACTTGAACATTTAGTGGATGGGATAGAGCTTGATAAAGGGTTGATCCCAATCTCAATAAAGGGTTTAAGGTGGTGTTGTCCCCCCAAATAATTATAGGGTTAGCCTTCCCCATATTTGGGAGTCTGAAGGACCACTGGAAGCCCTTAGCTTGATGGTATGACTTTGTATATGCTTGGCTCGAGAGTTTGACTCCTATAGGATTGTAGTCGACTAGTCTATCTGACCCCCATGGTGTAGTATATGAGAGTTGTCCCTATTTTCTTAGATTATCATATCTTAAGTGCTCACAGTCCTCTATCCAACATGTGTCTAGATCAACATCTAAGCTCTCACTTGAGAGCACATAGGTGGATAGCACCTGCCATCAGTTGTATTAGCACTTTTTATTCTCTCCAATTTTCTATTGTGTACTTGCATTTTTTTGTTATCTACCACTATGTCCGATTTTCTTTAATGGTATCCGAGCTTTGGTTCTTTGAGTAACAACGTTAGGACACAAGTCATCTATGCACTTGGAGATGTTGAAATACAAATGCACTATTCACTATTGTTACTAATGTAAATGTTTTGTCTTAACTTTGATTTAGCATATATCCAAGGCAAGTAAAGCTTGGAACATATTGAAAGGTCAATATGAGATGAGGAATAAGACAAGGATTCACTGTTCACTAGTGCTACCAATGTAAATGTTTTTTCTTAACTTTGATTTAGCATATAACCAAGTCAAGTAAAGCTTGGAACATGATATTGAAAGGCTGGCTTCTAGCTTCAATTGTCCATCCTCCAAAATAGATCAGATAAAATGATTTGAGTTGTATATGTTTGGTTCTTGAATGAAGGCTAAATTATTTGTGAGATGAATAGGACTCTGGCTATCACTATACAAGCTGCAATTTTCTTGCTTCTTCCCAAGCTCCTCCATAAACCTTTGCAACCAAATCATCTCTTTACTAGCCTCTATAACTACAACATATTCTACTTCTATTATAGAAAGTACAACAACCTTTTACAACTTTGAAACCCAGCTTATTGTTGTTCCACCTAAAGTGAAAACATACCCGATGGTGCTCCTTCTTCCATCTTTATCACCTACCATATCTGAATCAACATATCTTGAACCTTTAAAACATAATGCATGACCAATCGTAGCTCTCAAATATATGAGAATCCACTTTATAGCCATCCAATTTTCTTTACCTGGATTATTCATAAATCTGCTCACAACTCCTATTGCATGTACAATATCTAGCCTTGTGCATACCATTGCATACATCAACTATCAATTGTTGATGCATATAGAACCCTTGACATGTAGTCAATATCCTCCTATGTCTTGGGACACATATCCTTGCATAATTTGAAAGGATTAGCCAAAGGTGTAGAAATAGGTTTTGCATTTTGCATTTCAAACCTTTCCAATGCCTTTTCAATGTACCCACTCTGAGATAATGTCAAGTTGTGGTTTTTCCTATCTCTTGTTATTCTCATGCTTAGGATTTTCTTTTCAGGACCCAAATCCTTCATTACAAAAGTATTTGCCAACTTACTCTTGAGTGCATTTATACCCTACATGTTAGAATCGGTGTAACACTCCATTTGCACAGTGTTGGTATAATTGTCCACCAACCAATGTGTATTTCCAAGCCTTCGAAGATAATTGCCCGCATTTATCACAGGGCATGTGTTCAAGAAAAATTCCCTTGGATAAATAGTCTACCAATTCGGCATACTTTGTCTCAAGAAAAGCAACTACAAATAGATGTGCATTAGGCAACTCAACAGCCACTTCTTTAGGTGCAGGTAATCGAGATAAACAATCAGTACCAACATGAGCTTTACAAAGTTTATGAATAATTTTAAAGTTGAGCTCTTGTACTAAGAGCATCCAACGAACCAGTCTCCCTTGGATAACTGTGTTATTGATCAAATAGAATAAGGCTTGATGATCAACATAAAAGAGAAATTAATAATTTTAAAGTTGAACTCCTATAGTAAGAGCATCCAAACAAACCAGTATCCCTTGGATAACTATGTTATTAATCAAATACAATAAGGCTTAATGATCAACATAAAAGACAAATTGATTCCCAAGTAAATAATGTCTCAAATTTTGAACACTGAAAATCATGCCCAGAGCCTCTTGCTCAGTAGTACTGTAGTTGGATTCAATGGGCGTGAGCAATCTTCTTGCATAATAGATTGGATAATCAAGCCTGCCATCCATTAGGGGAGATTTGGGGTCTCAAAAGGGCCTTTGATTAGTGTTTCCTAATTTCAAGGGATTAGAGGATTTGAGGTGTACCAATGAGAGTGCTCCTTTGTGTGGGAAAATGGTAGATTGAGGTGTACAAAAGTACATGTTGAGCATTTATAGGTGGGGAGACCTCTCACCCATGGTTTAGACCTGTGAGAACCCTCCAAGACATTAGATCAAGGTGTAGATCCAATGGATACCATCAAAGGATAGAAGGATAGAAGCATGGATACCATCAAAGGATAGAAGGATCAAATCTAAACCCTTGAAAATGGCAAGGATCTAATGGATGAGATCCAAAGAGAAGGGGGCTCATTTTAAGCCATCCATCTAGAAATAGATCTAATGATGGAGATGCAAGGAAAAGCGCTCAAATCTAGGCCATTGATGTCAAGGAGATCCAAGGGTGGAGATGCAAGAAAAAGGTGCTCAAATCTGCACCCTCCATTATGTGCGTGAATTTCAACCATTTATCTCAATGCCTCCATCTACACCCTCCAAAATGCGTCTCAATCTAGGCCTTAATTTAATCTTTTGATCTCCACCATTAGGTCTATCCAAGATCTAATGGTCCACAACAAATGGTGACCTCATCCTCTTTATTACACCTCTATTTTGTCAACCTTTAATAATTTGGAGCACACTAAAGGTTCTCCCACCAATTTGAGCATCCTAGGCCTTTGATTCATCCACCATCAACCTCCATCCAAGGGCCAAGGTTGATCAATTTCAAAATAAAGGTACCCATGCCAGTTAAGTAAATGCTAGGGGACCCTTAGCCCATGGGTTACCATAGTGGGTTCACTTGGTCTTAGCTTAATCCATTCCTTACGAGGCCCTTTTGAGACCCCAATTCTCCCCTAATGCAGTTGAGCCAATATAATATCTAAATCATAGCCTATAGCATCCACATGATAATATCCCATCTTGGTTGTCTGAGTATGGGAGTAGTCAGTTTTTTTTTAAAGTTCATGAAAAAGCTTTGATAGTTCATCTGTCCACTCAAATTTGGTATCCTTCTTTGTCAACTCATATGAAGAAGTTATAATTCTGGCAAAATCTTTTACAAACCTTCTATATAAGAAACTTATGAAGCCCACAAATGATCTTAGCTATGTCAAGTTAATAGGTTTCAGCATTGCTTGAATAGCATAAATTTTATCTGGCTCAGTACGAATACCTTCCTTGGAAATTACATGCCTGAATAATACACCAACTCAAACACAAAAGACAGACTTGAATGGGTTAAGAGATATACTTGCTTGATGACATGGTTGAATTTTTTTCTTATAAAGACCCAAATAAGTGGCCTCTGAAGAGTAAACACAAAAATGATCCAGGTATATAGTAATGAATTCTGTGAGCAGGTAGTCACAAAAATGTTTTACCATGAATTTTTGAAATGTTGAAGGGGCATTTCACAAACCAAAAGGCATCACGAGTAGCATATGCTCGCCAATAAGTGATGAATGCATGCTTAGACTGGTCTTTAGGTGCCACAATAATCTGGTTGTACCCACTATAACCATCCATGAATGAGTACATTTCATGTCCTGCAACTTGATCAAGAATGCCATCTGTAAATGGTGTTGGAAAAGGGTCTGGTACCGGTTGGGCATTTAATTTTCTATAATCGACACAAACACAAAGCTTGGAATTCTTCTTAGGTACCATGACAATTTAAAATAACCAATCACTTCAAACAATTGCATAAATAACTCTTGCCTAAATAGCTTGATCTAGCTCTGCCTTGATTTATTGGGCATAGTTCAGATTCATGCGATACCTTTGCTGGTGGCGAATGGGTTTAGCATCCAAAACAAGTGGAATTCTATGTTGACAAATTTCAGGTGGAACTCCTTGGAGATTTGTATAAGTCTAGGCAAAGACATCTTTATAAGTCACAAACAAATCTTTAATGAGATTAATTTGATCTAATGTTAAGTTAGCATTGACAATGACCATGTGAGGATTGCCTTCTGTGCCAAGGTTAAGTTCATGCATTGACTCAAGAATCAATTGGTCGAGTCGAGTGTAAGTTGTGATTTTTTTGCCAAAACCTCAAAAGGACACTTTTATGTCCTGTTATGCTACCAAACTAGTGTTAAAAGAAACTGCAAGCCCCTTTGACCGAGTAACTACCTGAGCATCCATTGTGTCAGCCATATCTACTTCGACTGTCCTATATGCAGGATCTACTTCTCCCCTTTCCATGTTATTTTTTAGAAATTTAACATGTTCAGGCCATATTGGGAAATCATTCCTGTAATGATTTTCTCCCCACAGCAATAGCTTTTAACCTTTGAAGGATCAAAATTTTCATTTCCATCTTTCCCTTTACCTTCGAGGTGGACTCACCAGTAGTTTTTGCATTAATGGTCACTTGATGCATAGCTACTGTGTGATTCTTACCATTGAACCAACATTCAGAGGAGATTCAGAGTCATCATGCCCATATTTGGTACAAGTATTGTAGTACTTTGTTTTACACTGATCTTCCATGTGACCATTTTTAGAACGTTTACCACACCAGTTCTCATTATAACCAGCCTTTCCTCGAATTTCTAGGCTTTCTTTATGCTTTTCATGATTGCACCTTCGTTATCGTGACTATGAGCATCCTTTTTATGAGTATCCTTTTTCTTTGATTTACCGTTGAGACCCTCACTCTTCTTCAAAGCAATTGCTCGATCAAGCAATTCTTCATATGTTCAATTTGGATTTACAATTTCTGGTAGTCAATCTGAGTACATCCAGTGATCAACCATGCTCGCATAGACTTATCATCACGTATAGTTGACAATTGATTGATGAGATCTTGCATTCGTAACACAAAATCTTGAACAAATTCTCTCTTATTTGTTTTTAAGTTGCTTAGTCAAGTTCAACATCTTCCTAATTTATTTCTTGTCGGAAGCTTCATAAGAAGCCTTTAGAATAGCATCCCAATCAACAATCAGCAAAGTATCCAATGGGAAATTGATTAAACTACCCTTAATCAAAGTACAAGGGAAATAATCCATGTACTCTCCATCTGTAGTAGCACCATTAATATGACACTTATAAAAAGCTCTGTAAATGGCTATGTGGAACTCCAAGCTCTTAGTAGATGAGATCTCCTTGTCCACTTGATATGACGACCCCTTAGTAGCTCGTCTTCTAGAACGTCTTAGTCTATTCCTAGCACTTCTTCCTTTTGACTCTGTATAGTAGTCAACTCCCACCCCTAGGGTAGCAAGGCCGAGTCTCTCATCTCATGCAGGTCACTTCTATTGGGCATTCGAATGCTCTGCCAATCTCCTTTGGAATCCCATCTCGGTTCTAAAATTGCTCAACTCGCATGGAAGGATGTAATTGGTTTAGATAGTCTTCCTGTCTAGCTATGTAGCAATGTCTTTTTTTTAAGCATGTGTCAGACATTGGCTAAGTCACAAATTGGTTGGATTGCTACCTAAATACTCTCAGCTATCCACTTTCGAACCTCAAAAACATCCAGAACTTTATTCCAGTCATCCATAGTCACTCAAAGAAACTTCTTATAGTACATTGTGATCTCGAGTAACTACCTTAGTTTGTTACTTCAAAACATGAATCTCTCAATGACTGTGCACTGAATCCTAGGATTACTAAGCTCATTCCACTCAATATCCACAACTCACAATCCACACGATGCTATTGATTTCGATACTTCCTATCCCTCCCTAGTAGGATCACCAAATGTTAATGCTCTATTTTGCTTAGGGTTGCTTGCAACAGTAAGAGTTCTAACACAGGTTGCAAGGTGTTAGGGTTTCGAGTAAGCAGTGCTCAAGTACTCGATGCTCGATGCTCGGTGCTTGAGTGGATGGTGTTAACACAAAGATAACCTCTATTGCAGTCCTTAGGTTCATGTGCAAGGTCCGCAAACAAACTTGATGACAATAGAGTAATTGAACATGGGGAACTGGGGTGATTGAAGTTGGGGCAACCATATGATGATGGGGTGGAACGGCTTACATAAAAACACTATTGTTGCTCACAAAGAAAGACCCAATTCCATTAATCATAAACCATTTACAAGAAGCCACCTCGGATTGTTGGCTTGAACCCTCTCAATTCAATATATAGACTCAACTAAGGATGTACTCTCACCTTAGTGATGGCTTGACCTAGCGAAGAAGATCCATTGTTCATTTTCCTGTTCTTCTCTCTCGAACGGTCTTCTTACCTTCCTTTTGACCCCTCTTTGTTAATTGCATGTCCCTAATTGATAGCACTGTGGTGCTCTTTCAGCTCTCTCACTCTCCTCTTTGCTATCTTAACCTCTCCACTATTTCAGTCGCTACTCCTAAACGGCCTTCTAACTTTGCAAGTGTGATGATTGCTCAAGCAGCTACACACTACTGGACCACCACTCGGGTTTGCCAATTGTGCTGCATTAAACCCTCAATGGTCTGGAAAGTTAGCCAAATAGGTTTTCTAGCTCTGAAGAAATGGGCTACCTCACATACACCACTTCTCTTGTTCCCAGTAGCTTGACTTGTGCAGCCAGTATATCCCCTTGCAGCTGCTTGCTTCCCTAGTAACTCGGATACTCGGTGATTGGGCATACTATAATATTTGTTGGGCTACTACTAGTGAGTTCTCTTATGTTGGCCTAGCCCAAGGGCCAACATGGAACTTTAATGCCAAGGTGGCATGTGGTGTTATGGATAAATTTGACCAAGGTAAAAGGCATAAATATGTGTGTGTGCTTGTATGTGTGGTAATAGTATAATAAAATATGGTGTGCATACGGCCTAGGGTTGAGGTGGCGAGGCATGACCATGTGCCACCCTTCCACGTAAGAGGACCCATAAGGTGTGTTGTACATAATCCATGGCAGTAATATTATAAAATGTTAAGCTCCTATTGTATTCCTTTTGAAATGAAAGGGAGCCTAGGATCCTAACCTTGAGACCCGGCGGAGTGGGTCTCTAACCCATCCTAGACGGGTCATGCTACTCGTTTATTTAATTCAAACCCTCCTCCCCCCCTTTTTATCCCTAAATATTTTACTTACTTGAAGGCGTACCCTTCCCCCCTTTAACCCTAACTATTTATACGACTCCCCCCTCCCTCCTTTATTTAATTGAAGCCCTCTCCTCTTTCTCCTTTATCCCTAAATATTTTGCCGTGTATACCACTCTTCCCCCCCCCCCTTTATTTAATTCAAGCCCTCCCTCCCCCCTTTATCCCTAAATATTTATACCACTCCCCTCTCCCCTCCCTCATTTATCCCTAAATATTACAATCTATACTGCTCCCCCCACCTTTATTTAATTGAAGCCTCCCTCCCCTCTTTATCCCTAAATATTTATACCACTCCCCCCTTTATTTAATTGAATCCCTCTCCCCTCCCTCCTTTATCCCTAATAAATATCTTGCCATCATATACCACTTACCCCCCCCTCTTATTTAATTGAAGCCCTCCTTCGCCCCTTTATCCCTAAAATATTTTATTTACTTGAAGCCCTCCCCCACCCCTCATTATCCACTCCTCCCTCCCCCTAACAACTAATTAATACAAATAGAAACTTTATGTATGATAGGACACCTATTGCACCTCAATCATCCTAGACCTCCATCTAAGGAGATTTATATCCACCCTCAATTATCATACTCCATCCTAACACTCCATTATGCGCTTCCATCTTAGCAATTGATCTTGATCTAGATCAAGGGTCCACATTAAAAGGTGCCTACTACTTCTTAACCTAGCCTCCTCAAAGTCAAAATTAGCCACTTAGAGCCACCAAAGTGCATCCACCATCCACTAAAGCCATCCTAGGTCTTTCATCTAATCACCATCCACTAAATTAAAGGTACCCTGTCAGTTTACTGAGATGCAATAACACCAAGTCAAAATCTTTCTACCATGATGTCTTGAGTCTTACCAAGTTTCATCTTGTTTCAACCATCGATTCCTAACATATATAGAAAGCATATGCTATAAATTTTTAATTCTAAACCCTATATCATAAATGCTAAACCCTAAACCCTTTATCCGCCATAAAGTATTGATAAAAAGTTATAATTAATAAGTAGATTATTGAAAAGAGACTAATATTTATGTAATTGTTGCTGCTACAGCTTTCTTACGAAGGACTCTCACAAAGGAGATGGCTATAAATTTTGCTCCAGGGATGGAGATGATTTTATGTGACAAAAGAGAAGTAGTTGCATTTGCTACAATCCATGATAGTGATCCAAATTCTTTATCACTTTAAAAGACTCGGCAAAGATAAAGTGGCAGTTATTGTATCAAAGATTCTAAGTGCACATGTTGAGCTATAGTATAAGTATGGAGATATGGAAATACTAATGTTTTTAACAAATCAGTTATTGCATGGGATAGAGATGATACCTATCCAACACATATCATCAGGAATACAAAGTGCATTTCTTTGGATTTCAGTGTGGGAGACATTTTGCAAATGATATCATTTGCAAATAAGAACATAGCGGAAGGTCAAGTTTTGTTGTTTGAACAAGTGGATCAGTGGTCATTTGCGCAGATGCGGATTGTGAAAGTTACTAATGATGGTATGGATGATTACACAACGTCATTGGATGGTTCCTATTATGAGAAAGGAAAAGATTTGAGATGGAGCATGCAATATTTGAAGATTAAAAAAGGACATGTGGTTTTCAATGATAAAGATAAGGTATACTACACTTTCAAAGGACTTAAAGAATATGGAGAGAATATGCTAATGATCCAAGCTTTTTCCCTTTAGATGTGGATGATTTCAATGGACTTAAGTATAGAAGTGACATCTTATGGAGTGAATGAGTTCTTTGGTGTCGAGAAAGATAAAGAATTAAGAAGCAATGCCTTATTTGGAATGGATGAATTCATACATTTTGAGAAAGGAAAAGACATCAAAAGTGTTGTCCTTTTAGAATTAGATGATTTCAATGCAATCATCTATGGAATTGACATCTTATCAGAAGTGGATGAGCTCAATGGTACCAAGAGTATGGATTAGAATACAACAACATTACTAAGATTCGTTAACACTCCACGTAAGCTACAAGGAAACTACTTTTTGAAGATACATTTATGTGGAGTGTTAGTGCATGGATATAAGTTTTTTGTAGACATATAAATTGATTCCTTGCATCTACATGATAGCAATCAAGTTGTGACATCCATTATGAAGGCAATTCACAGTGTACATGCAGAAAAAGGTCTCCTACTAGCAAAGTTGAGAATACAGGTAGACAATTGCGAACGAGAGAATAAGAATGTACTCCTCTTTCCATTTTGCTCAATGCTAATCGCTCATCGAATCTTCAATGAGATTGAAGTTCGAATTTTGTTGGTTGGGTACACACAAGAGGATATCGATCAGGTATTTAGCACAGTCTTAAGAGAGCTAAAACACAAAAACATGGAGACGATGTATGACATGATAAGAAAATGTGGGAGGCAAGTTGGTGGCCACAAGGAACGTATAGTATGCTCCATGGTTGAAAGGATGTATGATTGGAAGAGATTTATTCTACCTTTCAGACAAAAAGGTGGTGATGCCCTGATAGGTCATAGCGCTCCACACTGCTTTCGCTTTTTATTAAAAGATGAAAAACCCGTGATGCAGTGGCAACACTATTCTCATGATACAACATGGGAGCTTGAAGAACCTTACAATCTCTTAACTTCAATTCTGAGCAAAGAAATGCATCCAACATGGGCTCCTATAAAAGAATTCAGTGAGAAATCCAAAGGTGAAATAGAAGGCTTAAAAGATTTTATTACATATAAAGAGGAAATGCTGAAGAGACTTCTTGATTGGAAGCCCTCTTGGAAGGAGCACACTTTTATTATAATTATGAAGACCTACCAATTGATAAAGGACTTTGAGAAAATGGGAGAAGATGATGTTAAGAGAAAACATCCTTTATTTTGGCCAAATGTTGGTAACAACTTGTGCCCAGCTTGTGGTCTCTTTGAAAATGAGATTGAATCGCTCTCAAATTGCTGCTACCATGTCCATATTGTGGACCAATGAAGAAGAGAGAGTTTATGTTACAAATAGACATAGACATCCATTGTTTTGTTGTAGTTTGACCATCGGATGATGGACATGAGAACGTGAAGTTCTGGGTTGCAAAAGTGGTGGACGTGAGCATGGATGACCAGGGGAGAGCTACAACATTTACAACGGTATGGTATGAGCCACGGGGTAGGAAGGAGAACTAGGATAACAATACATTGTATACTAGTTGTCTGAAAAAGGAATGGGTCTTAAACCATGAAACAATTTCAAAGCTTTCCATAGGTCTAGACAATCATAGGATCTTGGAAATCAAGGACAAAGAAAACAAAGAAGCACATGGGGTATGATGTAGAAAAAATAAAAATACCGCAACCAAACATTTTGCACATTACGAAGTTCTTAAAGATACTTGCTAAGGAGGAAGTAGAAGGAGATAGCACAAATGAAGAATGCCCATGATAACACCATTCAAGCATCAATAAAGACTAAAGGTGACAGTGGTCAAATGAGAGTGAATGAAGATGACACCCAAGCGACAAGTGACGATGAGTCGGATATTCAAACAAGCAAATGTTAGGATTTCCCATTTGTACTTAACTCATTGTAAAGGAAAAATTAAATTATTGAGAAGGCCGTGACAGACTCCTTTGTAGAAAGACTCATCCAAAGCAATATTTCTTGTAAACTTATGATAATGTAAATTGCAAGCATATCTATTGCTATTTTTTAGAGTACAAAAGAGTCTTCAACCCAAAACGGGCTAGAGTTATGGATGAAAGGCAACCCAGAAGTTCTAGAGGTGGTGGCAACCCAGCACGTGGTGGGAGACAGGGTAACGTACCTAGAAGAAGAGGCTACCACCCTCCTATAGGTGGAGGTAGAGGGCAACGTTCAGTTGATACCTATGGATTCAATAGAGGTAGTGATGTCGGGAGAAGACATGAAACTTTTCATTTCTGCCCCGGTGGATCATCCATGATGGACAACTCAAGACATGGCAACACAAGATATGATGCTGATGAGGGAAGTAAAGCTCTTCAAAAAAATCTATTATAGAGGAAGGGGATCCTACTACTACTAAAAGGATTCTTTTTTTATACAGGTTCACAGATGGATCTCTTTTTCAACTCACGGAAGGAAGGTGTTGGAAAATACGAGAGAAAGTAACTTTTCACACTTCATCCATTTTTAAAACATGAATAGAATTATTAAAAACAAGAAATACACAATTAGGATTTAATAGTAGTTTTTGTGCACCATTGTAGAGAGATATTGTGAAATTTATTATGTGGAAATGCAAGTTCCAGAAAGTAAACTTTGATTCTTGAATGCCATTTTCATAAAGTAAACTTTCCATTTGGGAAGGATTTTTAGGATTAGTTCAAATATAGACATATGAGTCCAAAATTAATGAAATAAGTGTTACATGGGAAAGTTTCTAAATAAATGAGCTTTGGGTATATTAGGTCGTGCATTAGGGATGAAGTTTCATCATCATCTTGGTTTGTCAAAGACAACATGAGAGAATTGGATTGCCAACGATACTATGTTTGGTGCACGACTCAAGAACTCCAAGGTTCTTCTCAAGCAAGAATTCTTCGGCCTATAGATGAAGGATAGTGCAACACTTGGAGAGAACTTGAATCGGATGAAAACAATCCTTTGCCAATTGAATGATCTTGGAGTACAAGTTGAAGAGTACGACTCAGAGACACTTTTATTGTGAAGCCTTCCCCGAGCCTATGATGAATTGGTAAAAATTCTTAGAGTGAATGCAAATATGCATTTGGATGAAATGATTGCAGTTCTTCTAGATGATGAGAGACGTCAAACATGGAAGTTGAAGATAGAGCACTCGCATGCAAGGTATCCAAACGAAAGTCCAAGATAATGCAGTGCAAATATTGTGGAAAACTGGGGCATCAAGAGCAGTTGTGCTTCAAGAATTGAGACAATAGGGGGAAAAAAACAAGGATGCTGGCAAGAGTAAGGATTCAGCTCACGTGGTTGCTGAAGAATTTATAGACATTTACATCTTTGGTCTGAGTACAAATGACGATGAGTGGGCCTTTTAGGTCATCTAAGGGATGTGCATAAAAAAGGGCCTAGCAGAAGCCTTGTAGATCTCTATGTTTATCAGTATTTTGTTTTCTAGTTGTAGTCACTCCATCTTTTGCAATTCTCAATATAGTAATATGCCATTTTTTCACTCCCTTCTCTTTGTTTTGGGAAGGATGTGATCTATTGAGGCCTTTTCTTGGTCCATATTTTCTAAGAGCACTTCTTGCTATGCTTTTCTATTTTGTGGGATCTTTTGTGTCGCTTGTTGAAGGATGTCTTTGCCCCTATTTGGTTTGAGGGGGGTGTTGGAGTTTGCATACCTCACGTAGAAGGTCTTAGCACGTGGAGTCTTTGCATGCAAACTTGCTTGCATGGTGACTCCATGTGAAGCGATTCCACCTTACTAGTTGGGAATCATGCACACTCCCCTAACTGCTTTGATGTGCCATGTTCTCCATGAAGCTCTCATGAAGCTCACCTCCTACTCCTTCTTTGTTAGTACATATTCTACACACTAGCTCATTCTTGAGCCAAACAAAACTTGTCCACACTTATTCATATATGTCTCGATGCCAATGTTATCTAAAGCAGCATATTCTCTTTCTTAGTTGTATTAGTTTCAATCATGCCTCTTTGGAAGGTTTGAAACCCCATAAGGATAAGGATGATCTTGCATGGAAGTCTCTATATTATTTTCCACATGCAATAATAGTTTTAGTATTGCATAAATCTTCGTATTCTCTTTCAACTAGCACTAATTTTGCGTGTTCTCTAAATCCTTTGCAGTGCATCCTCCCCCTCCAAAAGATATTTCTACTATATGGAAAAACATAATCATGAGAGAGAGAGAGAGAGAGAGAGAGAGAGAGAGAGAGAGAGAGAGAGAGTCGGTGATGCCATCCTCGATGTCAATGGCTGCCGCATGAGCAGCATTGAATGTTTCATAGCTGCTTATTTTTTTCATATCCTTTCGGATTTTCTTTCTTAGACCTGCTATGAACCATGCCGTGAGGTACTTTGCATCTAGGCATGGGTCACATTTGGTGATCAATCTCTTCATCTTTCCCAGGTATGTGCGTACATCTTCTCTCCGGACTTGTTTGATCTTGCTGAGTTGGAGAGCAGGATCATCTTGTAGCCTCTCTGTTTGAAATCGTCTTTTAAATTATGTCTGAAGTAGTTCCCATGTGGCGCTTCTTCCACGAGAAGGTCTAGGTACCATTCAGATGCTTCATCAGTTAGTGGTAGTAGCGACCTCGGATCTCGTAGTACACTAGGCACCTGAAAATAAAATGCTCCTCCGACTCAACCTCCTGACAGTCGCACAATGTACATATGCTATGCTCCCTAGGGATCCCCTTTGCTCTGCCGCTCTCTATGCGGAGGCGGTGTGATGATATCTGAAACTGTCGGATGGAGATCCATAGTGAGTGAGGCATGTGTAGCTCAGTGTACCCCAGCGGTGTGATGAATCCCTCCTCCGAAATACGAAGACAGTGATCTCTGTAGAAGCTTAGCTTCACTAGAAGCTCCCTCGGCTCTAACCAGGTCCTAAAGGTGTGTAGTTGCAGAAGATCCTCTCGAATGACCTGGTTGGTGTGTGGCCCGAGAGAGAGAGAGAGAGATTATTAAATAATAATCTATTAAGTTATTTTTTTGGACTAACATATGGTTTCTTGCACGTTAGGCTATATCATATAGGATTTGGTATATTAATTAAATGTCATCTTATGCTATGGATTCTTGACAAAATTTGCACATATGGAAGAATATAATGATGCATCCATCAATTTAGTATTAGATATCGGAATTCTTGTGTTGAGGGTGCACAATGACTTATTTCACAAATCCTTTTGAATTATATTTACAATTGTTGTAAAAGAATCAACATGAAGTTCCACTCTCTATTAATATTTACTCATGTATTTATTGATTATCTTTGCTATGGTGTATTCTTGAAAAGGTTTGCACAAATAGCATGTTGATTGGACAATCGTGGGGCAGTAAGGATTAAGAAAGACATATTTGAGTTCTATGCTAGGGGTGGGGGGTATAAACCCTATGTATCAAGTGCGCTCAAGGTCTATTTGTAAAACCCCTTATGAGTAAATTTATTATGAATAAAACACACTCTTTCTCTATTCAATCCGTGAATACCCCCTTCATATGATACCCTTCTTTATGTGAGAAATGTGGAAAAAGGGGGTTTAAAAACTCCTTCTGTTGAACCCACGTGCTATGCTTATATATTTATGCTTGAGGTTCTATGTAAGAGGCCTTATTTATTCCACAATGTTTTTCTTTTGGGTGCCTTCATGGTTGTTTTAAAAGATTCAACATTAAGTTCCAATTCTTACTCTAGTGCATCTCGAAGAAGATCTCCAAGAAGGTTGCTCACATGATATGTTAATTCATGGTGCATCAAATATTATGATGTGTTGATCAGGCCATTAAATTAGAATTTAGTTTGTTTCTCATCCACATATGTTGTATCCATAAATGCAATGAGCATGCTTTCTTGTTTATATATTTGAATATGGTTTCTCTTCATGAAAATTCTTAAAAATATATTTAAAGGACGTTAAGTAAGGTCTTTAAGATATATAGTTGAAGGAGGACTTAACTTATCTAGACCACCCTCAATCTTAATTGGGCCTTAACATAGAGGCAATGAGCTTGAGCATTCCTACTTTCTTGTTCTACATCTGAACATGGTTTCTCTTCACTAAAGTCTTTGATGCAAATTTAAAGGGGGCTCTGTAAAGTCTTTATAATATTCTTAACTAGTCTTCCTTAACTCCTAGTGGTGCTATCCCAGTCTTCCATATAGGTAATCGATGTCTTGTGTTGGGGGATGAATAGCCCCATCTTCAAACTTACTGTGTCTTTAAGAGAAGGGTAAGACGAGGTAAATTGACCTTATGAGGGCGAGGGGGGATGAGATAGTGGATGCCATTGTGGATCTTATGCTTATCGCAAGGGAGGATCCACGCATATAGGACACCGGGAAGTAGGCTTTGGCTCGCCAAATTCAGTAGACGCTTAAGCATGGAAGGATGAGGTTCATGCCCTATGCACGGACCTGCCATGCGGTCCTCACTAGAATTTGGACGTGAGATGGACGAATCTTAACTGAAATGAGCCGGATCGTAACCCGAGTTTGACTAATACCAGATCTTAACCCGAGTTTGACTAGTCAAAGGGCATCCAGAACCCAAGTCCTTGATCTTCAAATCAGAATTGGGATAAACGATTGCATCGATTTCGAATTTTCGATTTGCAGATCGTTCTTCAGATGAACGATCCTCAGGACTCTGCAGATCATCCATTCCCATGCATCTTCCAGGTCCGATTTCGCAGAAATTCTCAATCTTTGCTTGGAATTTTTCTCAACAATCATGTTTCAGTTCTGAATTTTCGAAATCTCCATGTCTTAACACGACGCAATCATCTTCGAATGCATAAAATTCTCGCTATTTCTTTCAAAGCTCTGCACCCCTTCCGCTTGCATCATTCTATAGCATGATCGAGCTGCCTGTCGTTGCATCAGATCCCGCCAGGAATGCTTCGTGACCATCGCAATCGGTTATTTTGTACGCCGCTGCAAAATGCGGAGCGCGTGGAGGAAAACAGCACTCACTTGGAAAACGGGTTTTAAAAGATCGTGGCTTCGTTACACGGCCTTGCTCTCTGTACTCCTCGTTTTCGTTCTCAGCTCTTCTGGTGTGCGCCATGCACTTCCTGGACGTGATGCTGTGGCAGAGAATACCTCTACTTTACACGAAGATGGCTTAAGCTTGAACAATAACTTCACTGATCTCTTTGATGCGTACAAGCGATGGGATTCTCGAGTCGGCTGCAGTCGATTCCGAAACAAGGAGACGAGTATTCTGCCAACAAATCCGAGCTTGCAAGATCCCAATTCTGTTTCATGCGAGTCCCTGAAAGCGAAGCACATAGCTATTCACGTGAAGCAGTGGACATGGCTTCCAGACAACCTTGATAATCTTTACTCCTGTGGTTGTGGTTTGACTTGCATGTGGACGAAGTCCGAGGTGTTGGCTGACAACCCAGATGCAGTGCTTTTCGAAACCGTGACTCCGCCTCAAAAGGTAGGCAACCTGATTGGTGCAATTGGAATGTTTTCCATTGGGTTACAATCAATGGAATACATATCTTCTGAATTGGAACGTTTTCCATTGGGTTACAATCAATGGAATACATATATTCTGGCCATTACAAGTGGTTCTTTTGTTAGCATTGTTAGCATTGCTCCTTAGAGGAGTGGTATAGTCCAAGATTGAAACTCTTGTGAATTTCCCACGTGTAATTTTCTAAAGAATTAATAAAATCCTGTTTTTTAAATAGCCATTATGGAGATTATTTATGCCACAAATATTGCATTTTTTTTCCATGAAAGAGACTTCTATTAAGAATGAAAAAAACCCGCAAGAGCAAGCTCAAATGCGGAAATATATCATGCTGGTCATGAGAAAAAACACTCTAGAAGAGTAAGCAAAAACTCAAAAAGAGCTGGAGAGAAACCAAAGTTGAGGGCTGAAAATGCCACCTCAACCCTGATGTAGTCTCTGAGAAAAAGGGGAGCCCCTCCATTCCGGAAGGAATATAACCCTCCTGAAAGAGGCTGCCCTAGAGGACCCTTGCATTCTCACCCAATTTATTGACCGTGTAACCAAAGTAAGGAAGACTCCTCTCTTGGTTCTCTGCAACAATTTATTCCCACTCTCCGGGGTCCCACTGAAGATACTTTATGGGGACACCCACAACCTCCATGAACCCGAAATATAAAGAGGAGGGCTCGGGTCTATATGCCAAGGGGAGTCCTTGCCCTATTCCACATAGCCTATGATCCTAACAGGCTGAAATGACATGCCCAAAAGAATATCATCTAAGGAAATAGACAGCCTGCCACCTGACAGCAAAAACCAAGGAATCCTCCTATGCCCCCAAGAAAGCAATGACTTGAAGAGGAATACCAGTCTTGGAGAAAGCCCCCATCCAAAGTGAGTAGGCCATAGGCCTGTCATCTGTAACCACCCAATCATGGGGTAAGGCTGCATCTATCTGCAGTATCCTCTTTGCACTTCCTCTGAGGTGACTGACCAACTGTTGTTGACGATCTTCTGGAAGCCTTTTGAAGGCTTTCCAAGAGCCGACAAAAGCGGCTAGGCCTCTCTCCCACTTGGACAACTGCATATAATGAGTTAAACCAAGCTGCCTACCATGCTCATCAAGTATGCAATCGTTCCACATGATAGGTTGCCTGTTGATCTCTTCAAGAGAAGAGGGAGTAACTCTTCGAAGGGTACTTCTAAAGCTTGACCAAGCTTTCAGAATAGTAACCAAAAGCGGGGAGGACGAAGATCTGGGACGGGCTAAGGTGAAAATCCATCTAGTGCTATCAATCCAATCTCCACTTGAGGATGGTCTGCAAATCTGAATGCCCTAATGTTTCCAAGGCTCCTTCCCAGGCAAAAGGCCTCTAACCACAAACTTGCAAAGTAGGGCCTTGCATTGCAAATCTGGGTCTATGATGTTGAGACCCCCCTCCTGCATGGGAAGGACCAAGGTCTCTCAAGCCCCCTTGGAGGAAAAGTAGGCTGAAGCAGAAATTCCAGCAATCATGAAGTTGGACAGCAGGAGGATGGCTAGGAAGAGGGCGAATTTGCAAAGAGAGCAACTGGGAGAGGGTGCAAATTTGCAGAGGGAGCAATCAATAAGAAAACCCGAAGGGTGGACAGGGCAGCGAAGGTAGAGCGCTAGTGAAACCGGCCTCTAATCACTTAGAGGGCAGTGGAACTAAACCTTTAATCACTTCAGCACTTATTTACAGCTCACAAAGCATATATCACAACCATTAACCATTGCATGATCGCCATTTGGCATTTACCCATTTGTTCACAAACAAAACCACTGAAAAAGGGATGGAGGCTAGAATGCCCCTGCTCAACAAACATAGACAAGTGCACCTGATTGGCTTCAAACACTGTGGCGCCCCTTTCGGTATTTCTTTATATTTCACAGTGAAATGATTACAAGTTGCATCTGGGAGACCTTCCCTGCAACTGAGCACGCAGCCCCAATTCACTGAGCCTTCGCAAGGCTTTCAAGCATAGAACACCATCACATAAGTGCACTTAACCCATAGGCTCAATCCAAAGGCATTCTCTTTTCCGAGTGCAATTCCATTGGCTTTCCAGATGCAATGACACTGCACCCCAACTGCACTCTCTTTGAGTGATTTCCAGATGGCATTCACAAAGCTTTTCAAAGCTCCAAAATAAAATCATCAAAGTACCCAACCAAAGAATGACTCATGTAGCACTGCTTGGGCACTTGTGAACCAAGAAAGAGGTGGCACACGAGGCCAACCAATAGCTTATGGCAAAAAGAAATTGCAGCAGCGAAATCACAACTCACCAAGCCCTAAAAACTCGAACCAAGTCCTCAATCACCAAGAGGACATAGTAGCCAAAAAGAAGCACTTCTGTCGCGAAGAAGTGGGAGTTCTTGGGCTCAAAAGAAGCGTGCTTTAGAGAGAAATGCATTGAGAAGGTTTTGGAGAAGTTTCATCGCCGGAAAGTCCTCCAAAATTGAGAAAAACCAGTCAACCAGTGCGTGGGACCACTCAAAATTCAACAGAAAGCTGTAGCTTTGCAAGAGGAGAGGCCGAGGAGGCTGTAGAAGCAAAAAGGTCTAGAAAAAGCCACTTTTGCAAATTCGACCAGCAAAAGAAGTGCTCAGCTCTGCCTGTTCTACCAAACGCACAGAGGGAAAAGCATATCACTGCGAAGGGAAGGTAGAGGGGAAGCCATCGGGCCAAACGGAAGTTGAGGAATCCAAACAGGTGAGGAGTTATGAAGAAAAACGGAATTCAGCTGAAGGAGGCTGAAAAACCAGTCCAAACGCACAGAGGGAAAAGCATATCACTGCGAAGGAAAGGTAGAGGGGAAGCCATCGGGCCAAATGGAAGTTGAGGAATCCAAACAGGTGAGGAGTTATGAAGAAAAACGGAATTCAGTTGAAGGAGGCTGAAAAACCAGTCCAAAATCTCAACAAAGGGAGAAGATGAGAGAAAAAACCACACATGTGAAGTTTAGAAGGCCCAGGAAGGTCCAGGAATGACAAAGGAGCATGTAGAAGGCACTAGAGCCACTTGGAACTCTAGGGGGGCCACTGAAGGTACATGGTCCTCTAGGGGGCCCATTAAAAATGCCACGTCATCATTTCCCAACAACCACTCTTTTAATTCCTTGGAATGCCTTTGGGCCTAGGGATTAATTACGCTTATGTGCTAGGCACCATGCCGCGTTTAATTACACATTATTAAGCCCACGCTTGGACTTTTAAAACCAAAGTTGTCACAGTCTTGTAGTACATTAAAGTACTTAGAATTTCACGCCCTCGTGACATACCTCTCTCTTGAAACACTTTGTCACAGTCTTGTAGTACATTAAAGTACTTAGAATTTCACGCCCTCGTGACATATCCCTCTCTTGAAACAGCAAAGCACAGTTTGCTGTCCCAAAACACAAGAGCGAGCATGAAAGATACCATGAAAGAGTATATAAGAAAGCCGCAGCTATAGTATACAGAGACAATGAAAATATGGCTAGGAGAGGCATGCATCCATTCATATACACTGCTCAAAATCTATGTGATCCTCGGCAATCAATAGTCAAGATGCATCAATATCATGAAGTCTCACAGCACAAATATTGTCAGCTCAGTATCTCGGATGAAACATACAGTGTCATCAAGCGATCTCATGAAATCACGGTGAGCCCGTCTGTACTGAGGGAGTGGAGGTGCTACCCCCCTCTCGAACACTAGGTAATGCTCCAGACGCTTGCTTTGCTGAACTACCTGTAGGAGCCCGGATTGCAGTCGGCTCTAACTGGAAAGCATCAAGGTAAAGCTGCAATATCCCAGGTGAATTTGCTAGTTCACCTTCCTCCATCCATTTCGCATCGAGTGATGGGTAATTTTGAAATTTTACCAAGTAGCGACGGATAACTTTACCGTTGAGCTTTCTATCTCTGTGTGCCAGAATCTGCTCTGGGACCACAAGTTCATCCTATTCTTCCACTTCAGGCTGTACCTCATCAGGTAAATCCTCGGAAACATCTGCATGATATTGCTTTAACAAGCTCACATGAAAGGCATTATGTATCTTCCAATGGGGAGGCAACTTCAGCCTGTAAGCTACCTCGTTTATCTTTTCAGAAACTTGGAAAGGACCATAGTAACGCATGTTCAGCTTTGTGTACAACCTTTCCTTGCCTTTCTTATTTTTCAGCCTTGCCTTTTGAAAACGTAGCAAAACCCAATCACCTTCTGTGAATACCAATTCCCTGCGGTGCTTATCTGCTGCTCTTTTCTGCTTGTCCTGACTTCTTTGCAAGGCATATTTGATCTTCTTGTAGGCCTCTTCAAGGCTTTCCACAAAACGATCAGCTTCGAAGATTTTCTCTTTTGTATGCAAAATGGGAGGTATCTTCCTGGCACCTTTCACTATTTCAAAAGGTGCTTTACTTGTGGATGTGTGCATTGTATTATTGTAAGCATATTCCAGCAAAGGCAAATAATGCTCCCATTTGCTTTTTTGGTCTGAGACATAGCATTTAAACATATCTAGGATGGTAGAGTTTTCCTGCTCCAATTGTCCATCAGACTGAGGGTGAAAAGATGACGAAAAATTCAGCGTAGTGCCCATATTTTCAAACAGCCCTCTCCAAAAGAGGCTGGTCATCCTCGGATCTCTATCACTAATTATGGATTCAGGCATCCCATGATACTTGAAGACATGTTGCAGAAACAATTTGGCCATTTGATCTGCTGTAATTTTCTTTCTTACTGGCACAAAGTGGGCTTGTTTGCTAAACCTGCAAATTATTGTCCACAATCCATCATGTCCAGTAGCAGTACGTGGAAGATCAAACACAAAATCCATAGCTATGCTTTGCCATGGTCTATCCGGAATTGGCAAAGGGTGTAACAACCCAGGTGCCTTCTGCCTGTCAAACTTTGCTTTCTGACAAACCATGCATGTTCTCACATATTCTTCCACATCTTTCCTCAAAGATGGCCAATAGAAGTATTGCTCCACTGCTGTAATTGTTGCTGTAATTCCCCTATGTCGTGCATATGAAGGAGCATGAATTTCCATTATGACTTTCTGTCGCATCTGATCAGTGACATAGAGTCGTCCATGCATCAAAATGAAACCCTCTTTCAACATATAGTGATCATGTCTTTGACCATTAGAAAGTTGATCATAAATAGTTGAAAAATCAGCATCATTAACATACTGATCTTTCATCACATCTAACACATTGTTGTAAGCAATGCTCACTGCTGAAACACTGGGTCTCTTGGAGACTGCTTCAGGTTGTGGTTTCCTGGAAAGTGCATCAGCCACGACATTTTTGTTACCCGGCACATGTACAATTTGAAAATGAAACATTGAGAGGAAGTTAGCCCATCTCATGTGCTTTTCAGATAATTTTCTCTGCGTGAGAAAATATCTAAGTGACTGATGATCTGTCTGCACATAAAAATCAGCTCCAAGAAGGTAATGTTTCCATGTGGTCAAAGCATGTATAACTGCTAACATTTCCTTCTCGTATGTCTGCAAGTACAATTCAGCATCTTTGAGAACTCTACTCTCATATGCAACCACTCTGCCATCCTACATCAAAGTGCCTCCTATGCTGTTCCCACATGCATCACAAGTTACTGCAAAGGGTTTTGCAAGATCTGGCAAGATAATAATGGGTTCAGAACACAACTTTTGCTTCAGCTCTTCAAAAGCTGCATTTTCCTTTGGTCCCCATCGAAACGGTACAGCTTTCTTCTGTAAAGCATGCAAGGGAGAAGCAATTTCTGCTTTCTTCTGTAAAGCATGCAAGGGAGAAGCAATTTCTGCAAAGTACTTTATAAACGTCCGATAGTATGAACACAATCCAAGGAAGCTTCTGACTTCATGCAGATTTTTCAGAATTGGCAGAATTGGCCAACTCCTTATGGCCTCAACTTTTGCAGGATCCATCTTGACTCCATCCTTTGACACTATATGACCGAGAAAATGAATCTCATGCATAAAGAACTCACTTTTCTTGGTGTTTATTAACAGCTTGCGTCTTTTCAACTCTTGAAACACAATAGTGAGGTGTTTCCTGTGCTTCCGCTCATTTTTAGAGAACACAATGATGTCATTGAAGAAAGTTTCCACAAACTTTCTGTGTGCTCTAAAAATTCTGTCCATCATTCTATTGAAAGTGGCAGGTGCATTAGTCAAACCAAAAGGCATCACAAGGAACTCATATAAGCCAAATGAAGTGCGGAAGGTAGTCTTGTAGACATCTTCAGGCCGTATCCTTATTTGATGGTATCCACTTTTAAGGTCAATACGACTGAACATTGAGGAACCTTCCAACCGATCCAATATATCATCAATGCGTGGAATTGGAAAACAGTTCTTAATTGTGACTTTATTCAAAGCCCTATAATCAATACACATTCTCCAATTGCCATCCTTCTTTTGCGCAAGCAACACATGGGAACAGTAAGGAGAATTACTTGGCTGTATTAATACCTTTTCCAAGAGTTCCTTCACTTGTGACATTATCTCTTCCTGTTGTGCCTTACTGACATGATAGGGAGGTATATTAGGCGGTGAGCTTCCTAGAATTATATCAATTTGATGATCCTTGGGCCTCTTGGGAGGTAATTCTTGAGGAAGTGCATCTGAGAAACAATCGTGAAAATCTGAAATAAAAGCAGCTCTTTCTCTATCTAAAGCAGAAAGAGTAGAGTCTTCCTAAATTGGTTGGCTGTCCTCTTTGACAAAAATCAAGTACGCTGAAATATGACGCTTTATTACATTGGAAATACAAGAAGCTGAAACTACAGGGATGGACTCCCCTTTCAACTTTACATCAAGTACATGATTTTTGCCTCTATGAGTTAAATAAATCTTCTTGTTTCTCATCTGCACATCAGCCCCCACCCTGTACATCCAAGGCATTCCAAGCAAAGCATCACACTCTGGCAAAGGCATAATGTAGAAGTCCTCTGCATCTTGATATCCTTGGATATGCATCCTCAACTTGCCAATGATAGGAATGACAGGTGTGTTGAGTTCAGGGTTGGCCATATCACACATGCCGGATGGCCCCATTTCCTCAGGCTTGATGCCAAGCCTTCCTGCCATATCAGGAGTTATGAAATTCACCTTTGCCCCAGAATCAAAGAAAAACAAACAATTCTGATTTCTGATTTTTCCCCATGCTCTGCACATCTCAGTCTTTTTCATTTCCTCTTCATCATGTGCATGTGGTAAACTCCCAATCACATTTGGAAGAAGTCTTGCGGAAGGTTTAGGCCTTTTGCCCTTTCGATTAGCTTGTTTATCATCATTCTTACCATCATCTGACCTGTCTCTTTTCTTGGATGGGCAATCATAAGAGCGGTGTCCCTCTCCTTTGCATATAAAACATTTGTTTTGTTCCATGAGTGACTTTTTCTCTTCATCAGATAACTTGGTACGGGGCTGTTTATTAGGCTGTCCACGCCTTTGACCAGCTTTGAATTGGGCTTTTCCTCCCTTTTGAAATGGTCGTTTGCCATAATTTTTATTTTCAGATTTTATGTCTTTCTTATCCTGGTGTTTGGCAGCCCATTTGCTGTCTTCTTTCTTGCTGTCCATAAAGCCCAAATTATTCTCCTGCATCCATGCATATGCTGTTCTTGCATTCTCAATTAATTGAGTCATAGAACCCACCTTGGTTTTGATGCAATAATCACGTAGCTCACTAGGTAATCCACAACAGTACCTCTCTATTTGCTCTTTCAAAGAAACATGCCTGTAAGAGCTCAATGGCAGCAAAACATCCCAAAACCTCTTGGTGTAATCATCAACATTCTTGCAAAGTTTGTATGACAAGTCATGCCAGTGTGAAAGTACTTCAACTTCAAAAGTTGGAGTAAGCCAAGTAGAAGAGAACACATGCTTAAATTCCAGCCAAGTAGCAGGGGCATCTCCATGAAGCATAAGGTTGGTGTACCACTTAAGTGCATTGCCTTTAAAAAATGTGGCAACCTTTCTCATCTTGGATGCTTCTGTAAACAAACCCCCAAGAAATGCAGCATCAAACTATTGAAGGAATGTGAGGGCTTTGTAACTGTCCTGTACTCCATTATATGTCTCAAACTTGACATGAGAACCACCATCCTTAAATTCTTTATATACATTTGATGTTCGCTGTCCCAAAGATGGCTGTATTTTTGCAGCATTCCCTTCACTAGGGAGAGCCATGCTTGGTTGAACATTAGGCATGGGAGCATGTGCTGTGGCTTGCATGCCTGGCTGCATTCCCACATTGTCATACATGGCTTGCTTTCTATGCCAGTTGGCGGTGAAATCAACATAGCATCAAAGATAGAATCTGTACCAAAATATTCAGGTTGTTGCCTCAAATATGGCTGATGTGGCTGAGCCACATTTATGGACTGCACATTATTATTTTGAGGAGTAGAAGTACCCAAACCAAGGCCTTGTGTTGGCTGCTCATACTGTTGCACTGGCTGTACTTTTTGTGCCTCTTTCTCAAGTGCTCTTTTGGGGGATTCCTCTCTCTTGGAAGTTTCTGAGTCATTTTTGATGGCTGTCCCTCATGGGAAACTGATGCATGAGTGTGCTGTCTGCCATGAGAAGCTGATGCATGTGTGTACTCACTCTTTCCATGCTTGTGCTTTCTTGATTTCTTCTTCTTCTTGGCATTTGTTTGCACAATCTGAGCCAAGTTTTGAGTCAGCTGAGTCAAAGCAGTCACTGCACTTGCAAGCTGTGCATTCAACATAGTAGCATCATCTGACTCACTGCTAGAACTAGTATCACTGTTGAGCTGAGTTGTAGCTTCATGTGTGGCCTGGTCAAAAGGCATTTGTTGTGCTCCTTGCAGCTGTACACTAGTTGGATCATTAAGGCTTTCTTGCCTTCTCCTTTGAGGAGTTGTGGAGCTCTCTTACTCATGGGTACTCACCATGTTTATGGCTGTAATATTCAGCTGTCAAAAAGTACAGCAAAGATATCCTTCCACCAAACTACCGAGGCCCACCTCTTGAGGAAGAGAGTGTGAAATCCCGGCAATGGAACCAATGAAACCGGCCTCTAATCACTCAGAGGGCAGTGGAACTAAACCTTTAATCACTTCATCACTTATTTACAGCTCACAAAGCATATATTACAACCATTAACCATTGCATGATTACCATTTGGCATTTACTCATTTGTTCACAAACAAAACCACTGAAAAAGGGATGGAGGCTAGAATGCCCCTGCTCAACAAACATAGACAAGTGCACCTGATTGGCCCCAAACACCGTGCCCCTTTCGGTATTTCTTTATATTTCACACTGAAATGATTACAAGTTGCATCTGGGAGACCTTCCTTGCAATTGAGCATGCAGCCCCAATTCACTGAGCCTTTGCAAGGATTTCATTCATAGAACACCATCACATAAGTGCACTTAACCCATAGGCTCAATCCAAAGGCATTCTCTTTTCAGAGTGCAATTCCATTGGTTGTCTAGATGCAATCACACTGCACCCCAGCTGCACTCTCTTTGAGTGGTTTCCAGATGGCATTCACAACCAAAATAAAATCAGCAAAGTACCCAACCAAAGAATGATTGATGTAGCACTGCTTGGGCACCTGTGAACCAAGAAAGAGGCGGCACACGAGGCCAACCAATAGCTTATGGCAAAAAGAAATTGCAGCAGCAAAATCACAACTCACCAAGCCTTGAAAACTCGAACCAAGTCCTCAGTCGCCAAGAGGACATAGTAGCCAATGCCCAATTGCATTCTCAGCCAAAGAGGAGTGCAAAGGCATGAAGAAAGAGCATTTACAAAAGCCGACCAGCAAGAATTCCACTGAAAAATGCGAAAAGAAGCACTTCTGTTGCGAAGAAGTGGGAGCTCTTGGGCTCAAAAGAAGCGTGCTTTAGAGAGGAATGCATTGAGAAGGTTTTGGAGAAGTTTCATCGCTGGAAAGTCTCCCAAAACTGAGAAAAACCAGTCAACCAGCGCGTGGGACCACTCGAAATTCAACAGAAAGCTGTAGCTTTGCAAGAGGAGAGGCCCAGGAGGCTGTAGAAGCAAAAAGGTCCAGAAAAAGCCATTTTTGCAAATTCGACCAGCAAAAGAAGTGCTCAGCTTTGCCCGTTCTACCAAACGCACAGAGGGAAAAGCATATCACTGCGAAGGGGAGGTAGAGGGGAAGCCATCGGGCCAAACGGAAGTTGAGGAATCCAAACGAGTGAGGAGTTATGAAGAAAAACGGAATTCAGCTGAAGGAGGTTGAAAAACCAGTCCAAAATCTCAACAAAGGGAGAAGATGAGAGAGAAAACCACACATGTGAAGTTTAGAAGGCCCAGGAAGGTCTAGGAATGGCAAAGGAGCATGTAGAAGGCACTAGAGCCTGCTGGAACTCTAGGGGGGGCCACTGAAGGTACATGGTCCTCTAGGGGGCCCATTAAAAATGCCACGTCATCATTTCCCAACAATCACCAAAAGGAGATAAGTTCAGGGCACTGCGAAATGCCTCAAACTTTTCACGTGGAAGTGCTTTGGTGAAGATGTCTGCAACATTGTCATGTGTTGACACATAGATCATATTGATCTCTCCTGCATGCAACTTCTCTCTGACATAGTGATAGTGAACCTCAATGTGCTTCGTGCGAGCATGAAACACAGGATTCTTTGCCACTGCTATAGCACTCTGACTATCAGTGAGAATCGGAGAAGGACCCTCCAATGAAAGATGAAGATCAGCAAACAAACGACGCAGCCAAACACATTCAACTGTCGCTGTGAAAGCTGCCCTGTACTCAGCTTCACATGAGGAGGTAGCCATTGTAGACTGTTTCTTGCTCAACCAAGAAATGCAAGCATGTCCTAGAAAGAAACAATTCCCAGTGGTGGACTGCCTAGTATCATAGTCTCCAGCCCAATCTAGTCATTGTAAGCATGCATCTGCAAGTCACCCCCCTTGGGAAACATCAAGCCAAAAGACTTTGTACCTTGCAAGTAACGGAAGATGCGTTTTACAGCCTGCCAATGCATAATCTTTGGGCTGTGCATATACCTGCTCACCTGAGAAACTGAAAATTGAATATCAGGTCGTGTATTACAGAGATAAATGAGGCATCCAACAGCCTGACTATAGAGTGTGACATCAATTGATTCACCCACATCATGCATTGTAAGCTTCAGCCCTGGCTCCATGGGAGTGGACATAGGCTTGCAATCATGCATGTTGAATCTGTCCAAGAGCTTTTGAACATACTTGGACTGAGACATAACAATGCCACGTTTCTCTTGAATAAACTGGATCCCAAAAAGAAATGTAACAAGCCCAAGTCTGACATATTAAATGTAGCTTTCAATTGGGCTTTGAAATGTGCAATTACTTCCTCATTTGATCTGGTGAGCAGCATGTCATCTACATAAAGAATGATGACCAAAATGTCCCCCCCATCCTTCTTGATGTAGAGGGTGCTCTCAGTTGGACTATTGTGCAGCCCCTTGCTGGTTAGAAAGGCATCAATTTTGGCATACCATGCACGTGGGGCTTGTTTCAGCCCATACAAAGCTTTATTCAGCTTGCATACCTGATGTGCATTTTCTGAAATTTCAAAGCCCGGAGGTTGTTTGACATAAACCTCTTCCAACAAGTCTCCATTAAGGAAAACTGTTTTAATGTCCAACTGATGAACATTCCATTCAAAATTTGCAGCCATGGCTATAACGTCAAACCTCTTCCAACAAGTCTCCATTAAGGAAAACTGTTTTAATGTCCAACTGATGAACATTCCATTCAAAATTTGCAGCCATGGCTATAACGGAACTGATGGTGGTCATCCTGGATGTAGGAGCAAAAGTCTCCTCATAATCTATGCCCTTTTTTTTGAGCATATCCTTTTGCAACCAGCCTTGCCTTGTACCGATCAATGGACCCATTTGGCTTTCTTTTGACTTTGAAAACCCACCGTGTACCTATGGCATTCTTACCTGGCGGCAAATCCACAACATCCCAAGTCTGATTTTTATGAATGGACTGCAACTCATCGTGCATGGCATTCATCCAATGCACATTATCCTTTGCTTCTTCAAATGTCTCAGGCTCCTCCTCATCAAGAAGAGTACCTGCATAAGCTGATTCGATTGAAAGAGCCCCCCCCATGTGCCTTACTGCACTACGAGTCTTGCCAGGCAATGGAGCCTCAAGCTTACTCTCCTTGAGAGTCTGAAGCAACCAATGCGGGACTGTTTTGCTGCGTGTATCTCTTGAATTTCTTGCCTAACAACTTCATCCACACCTTGAGGTTGTACTAATTCAGCTGGGGCTGAATCTGTACGTGTGGATGTGGTGGAGGTTGCTGTAAATTCTGAGTTTCAGCGGGGGAACCAAATGCTATAGGAAGCATCCCCTCAAACACATCATCTGAAGAGGTTGGAATCTGAAATTCAGCATGCGTATGTGCAGAATTTTCAGAGAATATAACATCTCTACTAACAAAAATCTTGAGTGTAGCAAGATTGTAGAGACGATAGCCTTTGCTTTGTGAACTATATCCCAAAAAAATGTATTTGAGTGCCTTATCTGACAACTTGTGTCTGAACTCCACAGGCACATGGGCATATGCAACACAACCAAAAACTCTGGAATGGTCCACTGAAGGCTTTCTCCCATGCCATGCCTCATAGGGACTGATTGTCTTCAAAGCCTTTGTAGGAGCCCGATTTAAAATATAGTTGGCACACATGAGGCTTTCCAGCCAAAACCTGTGAGGCAACTTCTTACTTGTGAGCATGCATCTGTCCATTTCCATGGCGGTGCGATTTTTCCGCTTAGGTTTGCCATTCTGTTGAGGTGTAAGCCTCACTATAAGCTGATGCATGATGCCTTTTTCTTTCAAAAATGTCTCAAGTTCATGAGACATATACTCCCCCCCTCGATTTGTTCGAAGTGTCTGTACCTTGAGTCCTGTCTCATTCTTAACCATAGCCACAAAGTGTTTGAAATGCATAAACACTTCTGATTTTGCCTTGAGACCATAGACCCAAGTGTAGTTGGTAAAGTCGTCTATGAATGTAACAAAATAGAGATAACCCCCAAAAGCAGGTGTCCTCATGGGATCGCAGACATCACTGTGAATAAGCTGTAATTTTCGTGTAGCTTTCACTGCACCATCCTTTTTGAATGGAAGTCTATGCATTTTGCCAAGAATGCGGCCTTCACATGCATGAGGAGGAGGCGACTTAAAGGGAGGCAATGCATCAACCATATCATGCCTTTGAAGTGTCATTAAGCTGCCATAGTTCATGTGCCCATACCTAGCATGCCATAACTCCGCATTCTGCATCGCAGCAGTGGGAGTGCTAACTGATAATGCAAGATGGGATCTTTTTTCATATAGATCAAGCTGAAAAAGACCCCGATACAAAGTGCCAGACAACATCAAAGCATAGTCATTTTCTTTGTCTCTGACTGCATACTTGTCATCATAAAAAACAACTTGAAATCCTCCTCTATTGAGTGAGGACACTGAAAGCAATTTCTTCTTTATCCCTGGTACATAGAGTACATCTGAAATTCTGAAATCTGTGCCATCAGTGGATGTGAGAATAATGTCTCCTACTCCACACACTGAATAAGAAGAATTATTCGCACAAGTTACCTTCTTCTTGGTGGGTGAAGAATGCAGAGTTACAAACAGACCCTTCTTGGAAGTGATGTGCTTTGAAGCACCACTGTCAAAATACCAAGTATGAAGTGTCTCATCAACACTTAAGGAGCATTCATCCTTTGAAGGATCGTAACTGCAAGTCAAGAAAGCATATGGGTCATCATCTTTACTGGCTGTAATATCAGAACTACCCACTGAAAAATCTGAAGTGCAAGACAGAAAGGCATAGTGCTCTTCAACCAATTTGGCTGTAACATCTCCGCCATCATGAGAATGTGGAACTGATGCATCTGATACAGCCATACCAGAATCCCTTTTCTTCTCTTTGGCTATGCGCTTCTTGCACTCTCCAATATAATGACTTGGCTTCTTGCAATAATGACAGATGCCCTTCTTTTTCTACTTATTTGTATCACCCTTTGCCTTATAAGAAGGCTGTCGAGAATCAGCTTTATGCTGATGTGTGGGCTGATTGGCATGTGGTTTTTGCTGCCCTTTACCCTTGGGCTTGAATTTGGAGAGCATAGCATGCTCGCCAGCTCGAGTTGCCATATTTCTACGAGTTTGTTCCTCCTGCAACAGAAGTCCTACCAACTCGTGAAAGGAGAGAGGATTGCTGCCCCCCCTCAATGACAAATTCAGCGAGGTGTGGAAACCGAGATAGGACTCAGGAAGAGAGTTCAGAGTGGTGGTGATCATCTCTGAATCCGGAATGACTTCATCAATATTCAGCAATTGTTCCCTGAGGTCCTGAAGCTTTGTGAGGTGAGAATTCATGGAATCTCCCTCCTCCATATGTGTATGGGAAAGTTCTCGCTTCAGAAAGGAAACTCTGGCATCATTTCTTGCTGCAAACATACTCTCTAGTATCTCCCAAGCTGCCATAGATGTCCTGCATGACCGGATATGAGGTATAATGAACCTCTTGACAGAAAGAGAGATTACTGAAAGAGCTTGTGCATCCCTAGAGTCCCATCTTTTCTGCTTTGCTGTGGGAGTTCTTGGAGCGACTGCTCCAACCACCTGTGCTGCATTTGTACCTCTACCCCTGCCTCCAGTTGTAGGAGTGACAGGTGTAGTCGCTGTATCTGGTCTTGCTTCATCTCCATTGACATAATCCTGAAGATGTCTGCCAACCAAGATATTGCGAACCATGAAACTCCACAAGGAGTAGTTGGTGCCATCCAACTTATCCTCCTATGTGAGAACCCCGAACATCTCATTGGAGTTGTTCTGAGCCATTTATACCATAAAATATCAAAAAATACAGCAGACTGACCAAGTGAAATCCCTTCTTGGGATATAAAATGCACAAGTAAAATCTGCAAAGAAAAATCTGCCCACAGTGACAAATACTGTCATAGCTTGTCAAAGGCTCAGAATGCACTTCAATTGTTTTGCAAATGCTCTCCAAAACTTCCAAAAAACATTGCAGAATTTGCAACTGTCTGCAATGTCACTCAAAATGAGTCCAAAATTGGCTGCAACAGTCCCAAAATGCTTTTACACTGCCAAATTGCATCCGAATGCCAAAAGCCCCAATTTCTTTAGGGAAATTGCATCCAAAAGAGGGCGAATTTCCTGAAAGCCCAAAAAATGCAAGAAATTGCTGTGTAAAGCAAAAAACCCCAAAATTTTGCAAGAAATTGTAACTCAAAAGGGGCAAATTGGCTGAAAGCCCCAATTTGCAATTTATCTGCAAAAGGAGTAAATTCTACTGCCAATGTGCTCAAATGTAACTCAAATTGAGTCCAAAAAGCTTGCAAAGCTCCCAAATTACTCTTCTTCTACAAAATTGCAATCCAATTGCAAAAGCCCCAAATTTTACAGCCAAACAATGGCTCAAATGCACAAAAAGGTCTGCCAAACAACCAACTGTAAATGTCTACCCACGAATACAAAATGCCCTAAATTTTAAAAATGAAATTGAGCACAACTTGGGGCAGTTTGACAAACGCCCCAAATTTAACAAAATGCTCAACTTCCTTCTCAAATCAGCTGCCCAAATTGAAATGCACAGTTTCCTGCAACTAGTCTGCTAAGAAAATCTGCTCCGAAACAAAATAATTGTACATCAGATAATTGAACGGGCTGCTGTTGTATGGAAGTACAGCTGGTGCTGAATGGATGTACGGTTGCTACGGCTACTGGAGGTGTACGGACGTACGATTGACTGACACAAGACTGTACGGCTCTGTATGGTTGGAGGTGTACGGACGTACGGTTGACTGACGCATCTCTGTATGGCTGGCTGACGCAGGAGTGTACGGCCAGTCAGCGCAGGTACTGTACGGATGGTAGGTATGGGCTGCACGTGTGGCTGTACGGCAAACTCGAAATCCGTACAGCGTACGGACGTTGTACGGCTGTTCACGGGCTGATGTACGACAGGCTGTATGGCTGGAGCTTCGTCGCTAGTACGGGCGTACAGACAGCAGCGTGGGCTGCTGTATGGCTGTACGGACGAACTACAAGCAAAAGGTACGAACTGTACGGAAGAGCAGTGATGGTACTTGCAGGTCGTACGGACTGTACGTCGGATGTTGAGCAAAGAGCAGGGAGTTGTTGAGCTAGGAGCAGGGTCTTGCTGCGTTGATACCAAATGTGAGAAAGAGAGAGTGAGAGAGCAAGAGAGCTGAACGACTGTTTGCAATAGATGAAGTGAGTAATACAAGAAGTGGGATAGGTTTTGTCTAAGTGACAAAACCTTATCCTTCACTAACCGTAGTTAGTGAACTAACTGTGGTTAGGGGGAAAAACCTCTAAATGAGGGAAAAGTGCCCCTAACCTACTTATTACATTACATTGGTCACTGCTAGAATATAATAATAATTCTAACAGGTTAAGGTTTCAGGAAATGCAGGCAGGAGAGAGGAGGCAGGGCGGAAGTAGAGGGGAGAAGCAGGTGGTTGGGAGGAGCAGCAGGGTTGTAGGATGTTGAAGAAGTCGTTTTTGGATCAATTATGGAACAGATGCATCCAAAATGAAGCACATCAGCTCTAATGTTTTTGTTAAGTGAGGTGTTACCAAAATTGTAGCTGATGTTAGGGCTTTTAATTCTTGTAGGCTGCCTTTTCTTTAAAATCCCACGTGAATACTCTATCTTTCCTTGTCTAGGCATGCAAAGTGGCTCACTTGTGTGCTAAGTGATGAATAAATCTTATGAAGAAATAATGTAACCTTATTGTGCGTTCCTTTGTTCTTACTGTGAATTATGATACCATGAAAGAATTTGCCAATGGATAACCCATACTTTATAAAGATTCTACTCATTATCTGATTGAAACTAATAGGAGCATTTCTCAATCCAAAGGGTACCACTAGGTGTTCAGAAAGACCTTGTGAAGTCTGGCTGGAAAGCGGTTTTATGTATATTGTGAGATGTTATCCAGTCTATAGGTCTATTCGGCTGAAAATTCTTGCTCTGTTTAAGCTGTCCAACATCTCATCAATTTATGCATTACTGAATTGATACTCGATTGTCATCCTATTTAGAGCCTTATACGTCCACACACATTTTCCATCCCATTCTCTTTAAGAAAAGCAGCATTGGTGAACAGAACGGTGGACTGCTTAATCGAGTCAAACTATGTTTAAAACTGGAATTGCTTATGAACATCTTCGTGTTGTGACTTGTTCACATTGTAAAGGTAGTTTATACTTACAGGAATGAAGTCTATGGTCAAGTCTTGTGATGTCTCAGGAGGAAAACTCTAACTCAAAGAACATCTTAGATCTAAAGCAGTATATATAGCAAATAGGAGGCCAAAATACCATATCTATATTGCACCAAAATAGGCCAGTCTCTTACAAGATGGATGTTTCTCTTGAGTGCCAACACTTGCAGCCCTTGCCGCTTTTAAACTTCAGAGGGCTGCTGTAGCTGTTCAGAAATTCCCGTCTCTTTTTCCTGCTTTGCCACGTGCTTATTAAGATCTTTGGTAGCTTCTCTAGATCGAGGGACAATGGGCACAAGGCTCCCTTTCTTTTAATGCTGGTCTGCCCCCGCCTCCCAAACTGGCTGACCAGCTGACCAGCCACATAAGCACGCTGATTAGTCTGTCTATAGACCTTACCCGCTGCATATAGCTGATCGTAGAAGGGCTCCAACCCACCACGGAGACCAATCTGCAGTCTGTCTATCTGGACGACCCTCTTAAAGGGTTGACTGATCTTATTTAGAGCCAGTCCGGACAACCTTTCTGGCTGACCAGGCATGGGCATATGAATGCTCCCTCGAAACCTCCCATTTGCCGGGCGCTTGTCCAGCCCCAGCCTTGGGCTATTTTGGTTCACTGATCTGTCCTGTTCCAGGGCCAGATCCGCTGTCCACATTCATGCTTACCTGTCCCTCCGTGCTGGTTCAAGCATATAGCTCCATAACCAGCCCGCATGACTGGATATCATGCTTCCCAGCAGCCATGCTGCTACCCTATGATGGTCCATTTAGAGCTTCTTTTCCACCTAGGTCTGACCATGTGGCACCAATATAGTATGTCCAACATGGCATCGTCTCTTACACCCATATCTCCTGCAAGCGTCAAGCCATCGGGCCCTCCTCGTATTTGGGTTCACAGGTGGGCCATTGAAATTCAACCCTTGTACTCCAACGCCCAGTCTCAATGGCACACTTTGGGCCTTCACTGATTGGTCATTGGTGATGTATTCAAAATGTTAAGAATTGGTGCAACTGTGCTCAATATGATAATGGAGCTATCAAATGATTTGAGCAAAAAATGCACCCAAGGTATTGATCACTTTTGAGGGATGTGGACACACTATATGTGGATGCAGCTATCAGATAAAAGTGACACTACCTTTTTTCCATCTAGTTCTGCCCATGTGGCACCGATACAGTGTGTCCAACATGGCAGCCTTGTTGGTAAACTGAAAGGAAAGAGTAGAGTGGACACAAACTCAGAATACTTGCATTACTTGCTTGTAGAATGAAGAAGAGTGAGGTCCTTAAGTAGGCACCTCATACATGCTCACTGACATCACTGATGACTTCAGAGCTCCACAATCATCTCCTCAATCTGCTCCTAGATTCTCTCAATCATCCTATGTGGCTCTTCCACCGCCTAACTGTGCTTGTGGGCACCTAACTGTGCCTCTAGCACTCACACATAGAAACCAAGGTGTGCCTGAGGCATACACCTTGAGATATCCCAACAAACCCCCCCTCAAGGGAATGCCTCAGGCTATGTTAAGGATACATCTAGTCTCATAGTTTCTCATGCCATCTCATGGTGGTCAAGGATAAATCTATGGCTAGGTTCTCATGCTAGCAAGGGTTCCCATGGGTGTAAGGTAAACAAAAAGGGATACAAAAAGACCTTCCAATGGTTATCTCCCCTGCATGTACATGCACACAATGTCTACAGGAGGTACCATGGAGCAAAACATACACATGGCCTACATCATAAGGTGACCAGAGGTGTTATAAAACACACAAAAACACAATAGTTTATTTCATTCATTTTGGAGGACTATCCAGGCTGAGTACCTTGACATAAAAAGAGAGATCTGGAGCATAGAGATGTTTTAAAATGCATAATCTTCAAAGGATGCCTCATCTTGTGGAGGCTTATCAACTGAAAGTAGATTTGCATTTTCTGTCTTTGCTTTGGCTCTGCAAAACTTCTCATTATGGTTGTTCTTGCCACAGTGCTTGCATGGATTAATTTTGAAGCAGTCCTTTGAAAGGTGATTTGTCTTTCCACAGTGATTGCAAGGAGTATACTTGCCCTTCTGGACTTTTACAGCATAAACAGTGTCATTGCCTTTCCTGAGCTCCATATGCCTTTCTTCTTCTTGGAGAGCAGAGATAATACCTTCAAGATTAGGATTAGGATTAGGAAGATTTTTCAAAGTGGTAACTATGTGATCATAATCTTCATGCATACTCTTAAGTAACACTGCCATAGCATCATCTGGAGTAATAGGAGAGTTGATAGAAGCTAATTGAGTCATAAGACTCCGCATATAGTTGACATGAGCTGCCAAAGTAGTGCCACTAACCATCTTCAATTCAAAGAAAGAGATTTTAAGTGATAATTTAGAGATGTGAGAGCTAGCACAAAAAATCATGTCAAGCTTCTGCCAAGCTTCTGAAGGAGACTCTAAGTCAGAGATGTGGTGAATATAATCATCTCCTAAAGCAAGAGCAATGATACCGTATGCTTTTTCTTCTCTAGCTGGATCCCTTGCCGGTCGTGTCGGAGTTGAGGATTCTTCAGCATTGGAGGCCGTAGAAGAAGCGGTAGGAGTCGGTTTGACAAGTCCCCATAAGTTCTCCCTCATCAATGCAAATTTCACCTTCATTTGCCATGTGTGGAAGCCCTTTCCATTGAACTTCTCTAGATTCAATAGGGTAGCCATGAGAGGGTCTAACCCAGATATTGGGCAGTGTCTATCTCTCTTACAAGGCAAAAAATAACTGAAAGACTTCCAAAATATGAGCACTTGATGTAGCAAAGACTAGTGACCAATATTCAATCAATGATGCTTCTTCTTACATGCTTCATAGAAGTGGCTAAAATGAATACTTTCCAATTAAAACCAGGTCTAGCAATTCAAAACAAAACTGAAGCCACACTTGTACTGAAGTTATTGAAAGTTTCAAAAAACCAAAAATGCTAGAGTAGCATTTTATGTAGCATCATCTTCAAAAACTTGTCCAAAACTGTCAAAACTAAAAGGCTGAGCTTGGAGGGCTTGTAGCTCACTCTTCAAAGCAAGGAAAAGAGGGCTTTCTGAAGCAAAAGAAAGCTCATATACCAGAGAGGGTCCAGCACAGAGGTTGGACGAAATGGTGCGCACTTTTGCCCGGGAGAGTTGCTACAGGCTGAACCTGAGTTTTGACGATTTCTCCCTCGTTACTGAACCAAATGAGCTGAAAAATGGCTCAAAATCTTCGTCTTGAGGTCGCCCATCTACTCCTAAGAGGGCTCAGGCAATGGCGGAGCAGGCAGGGAGTATTGAGCAGTAGAAGAAATGGCGAAAAATGTGCTGTTTGGGGAATGGCAGCCACCACAGACGTTTTTTCTTCAATTGCTTGCAGGTGAAAGTTCGCCCATACTAGAGGAGTTTCCAGCTCAGAGGGTTTGAGCAATGGTCGTTTGTAGGCGGAGAACCAAGCTCTCAAAGATTTTGGGAAGAAGGAGGAAGATGGGGAAGAAGAAGATGAAGAAGAAGATGATGATGTGGCCGAAATGGGCTCAAGGGGGATCAAAGGGCTCTGATACCATGTTGGTAAAGTGAAAGGAAAGAGTAGAGTGGACACAAACTCAGAATACTTGCATTACTTGCTTGTAGAATGAAGAAGAGTGAGGTCCTTAAGTAGGCACCTCATACATGCTCACTGACATCACTGATGACTTCAGAGCTCCACAATCATCTCCTCAATCTGCTCCTAGATTCTCTCAATCATCCTATGTGGCTCTTCCACCACCTAACTGTGCTTGTGGGCACCTAACTGTGCCTCTAGCACTCACACATAGAAACCAAGGTGTGCCTGAGGCATACACCTTGAGATATCCCAACAAGCCTCTCTTTACACCCATATCTCCTACAAGCGTCAAGCCATTGGGTCCTCCTCATATGGGGTTCGCAGGTGGGTCATTGAAATTCGACCCCTGTACTCCAACACCTTGTCTCAATGGCACATTGTGGGCCTTCACTGATTGGTCACTGGTGATGTATTCAAAATGTTAAGCATTGGTGCAACTGTGCTCAATATGACAATGGAGCTATCAAATTATTTGAGCAAAAGAATGCACCCAAGGTATCAATCACTCTTGATGGATGTGGACACACTATATGGGGAGCCAGCTGTCAGATGTAAGTGACAGTACCTCTTTTCCATTTGAGCCATGTGGCACTACTTTGAGAGAAGTGTAATGTGCATTGCATCCCTAGGATAATGAGGCATGAAGCATGTACCTTGCAGCCCATTAGCGTGCTAGTGGGTAGCTTATGCCGGGCCTTGAGAGCCAGGACTGTGGACCATGTGAGACTGTACCACTCCCTCCATCAGATGATGCCAAATGTAAAAACTCCCTCGAAGGACAGCAATTGCATTGGGATGAACATGCTGGAATGTTGATGGGTGCAAGAAATGCCAAAAAACTCAAGCTCAAAGGTGAAACAAATGGTAGAGCTGTTCTCAGGTTGGTGGACAGTATGAGACCTATAGCTTCTGTGATCACTTACTGTCCAGATCCCTATTGAGGCGTACAACTTGCAAGTCTGCATTGGTGTCTGGTGACCTTATATACAAAGAGAGCAACATAGTGTTGGTCTGGGTAATTAATAGCCGTCAGGCAGCTCGCTATGAGTAGACCGAGGGAATTGGAAGCCCTGGTTTCCTGTTCTTTTACATCCCCATACTGTATACACATCCCATGTATTGATTTTATTGTATACTGCTGCTGTATTTTGATGCTTCATGGACTTGATTTGGGTGGTGACCATATCTTGAACAGTGGATACCAACTGCGGTGCAGGTACTGCTGCATTGAATTTTTGCATTACCTCCTGGGTTACCTTCTGTTTTCAAAAATTTCCCATGCCAAGGGATTTCCTCTCCAACGAGGCAAGTTGAAACTTGAGCTTAAGCTTCTGCTGCAGAAAATAAATCTGTTCTTATGGGTCTAGTCTGACTGTATGTTTGCTCTGCTGTCTTGATAGGTCATAGCATAAAGGGTGGGCATCAGGGCAGAGGTGATGGCAGAGTACAATAGCCTCTTTACTGGAGTCAAGATGGCAGGACTGGTGGTTGGGACCTTCTCCGTTCCATATTGGCCTGAACTGCAGGGCCCCTCTGGCTGTTTTTAACCTGTGAGTTGAGCTGGGGGGAGCAGCTCAAACTCAGGATGGGGAGAGTGAGGAAAGGCTGCGGGGGTGGGCCTGCTGAGCGAGGAGGGGGGCTGAGAGGCAGCAGAGCTGAGAGGGGGGGCTGAGTGGTGCTGCACGAGGGGGGTGGGCCTGAGCAGCGATGCTCTGCTGTGCCAGGGGGGGGAAGGGCTGGGCGGCACTGTGAGGGAGGCACTGAGGGACACTGTGAAGGGGGGGGGGGGGGGGGGAGAGAGAGAGAGAGAGAGAGGTTGTAGCTAACAGAGTAAATGGCATGAGTGGTAGACCGATAGATGTCCTTTTGTTTGGCAATGATGCCTAAGCAACAGCCCAAAAACAGCCTGAGCGGAAGAATGAATGAGTGGGATGAGAGCAAGGAGCAGAGGAACGGAGGAGCAATGGGCTGGGCGGAGTGGCCTGATAGAGAGAAGGCTTTGGATGAGTCAATCTTCCTAGCCTCTCTCTCTCTCCCCCCCCCCCCCCCCTTCTCTCTCTCTCTCTCTCTCTTTCTTTCTTTCTTTCTTTCTCTCAATTGGGGGGAGGGGTTTGCGAAAGCAAAGTTGTGACATTTGCTATCTACAATGAAGGGTGTGTTTTGTAGTTGTAAAAAGACATGTAAATGTAGCATTCATAAACTGGTATTTGCAGCGAAGAATGCCTTAGAGAAACCTCTATTTTGGATCAGGAAGTGGCCTTTCAAAGAATTAAGGTCTGTCCAATGAAGGCATTTGGAGCGTTTTAATTTGGTTTCTTGCTTTTGAATCATTCCTTGTAACTCGTGCAAGGCCATTAAACAAATGTTCCATGTTATCAGCTTCTTTTTTCTGGTACCAGAGTGTGTGTTGTTTATCTGCCATTGCCCTGTTTGCTTCAACAGAGACACCAAAGGGAACCTTTGAGAGTCTACATAGACCTAGAAGCAGGAAGAAAGTCTACAGGATTTGAGGATATATTTGTAAGCTATCATGCTGATGACACTGTGCAAGCGACATATGCAGGAGCTTCATTTCATATTCATAGAAGCTATTTCACATCGCCAATCAAGAGAAATGTGAGTTTTTTTTGTAGATTTCAATCTAGAATCCATGGCAACGTTTTGTATTGACCAGTTAAGCTGGGCAAAATGAAGAATTTTCTGTCCTGATATGGCTTCTTTCTTTTCAGGATGTTCTGGTGTACTGGTCTTCATCACGTTGCCTGGCTGCCAGAGATTCTGTTGCAAAAGAGCTACTCTCCTATTTGCCTCACCACTCTTTTGGTAAATGCTTGAACAATGTAGGTGGTCAAAACGTGATATTCAGCATGTACCCTGAATGCACAAGCTATGGTGATAACTCGTATTGGTCCAATCATCTCCATTGTGCCATGTCACATTACAAGTTCGTACTGGCCATTGAGAACACATTTACAGAGAGTTATGTTACAGAGAAGCTCTTCTATGCCTTAGATGCAGGGGCTATACCTATATACTTTGGTGCTCCAAATGTGTGGGATCTAGTCCCTCCAAACTCTATCATTGATGGTTCAAAATTTAAAACATCAGAGAGTTTGGCAGCATATGTAAAGAAGGTGGCAGCTGATCCAGTCCTATATGCTGGATATCATGCTTGGCGAAGATGTGGACTTATGGGAAAGTACCACCAAACAAGGGCTGTCAGCCTGGATTCATTACCTTGCAGATTGTGTGCTGTAGTCAGCAAATCGGGAGGAAAGAATGCTCCAGCTCGCTAGTCGAAGGTTTTTCCTGCTCTCCTAGTTGCCCAATTTTGTATGTGATCATGGCAGTTTAAAACCAAGTTTTTAAAAGCTTGTGAAGCCATCCACACAATTTGCATAAATAAAGTAATCTATGTGTTTTGCCAAGGAGGTTCCGTTGCTGGGGCACTTTTAGATACGACCTATAGATTCGATTGACAACTTGAAGTTTGACAAGGCTTATTAATGCATGCTGTTATATTCCTGTATTGGCCAGCAAATAGATTTTGATTGTAAGACCATTGAGGGTTTTAGCCAGCTAGAAACAGTATGCACTAAGGTTTTGAGCACAAGCAGTACGCACTAAGCTTGTGAAGCCATCCACACAATTTGCATAAATAAAGTAATCTATGTGTTTTGCCAAGGAGGTTCCGTTGCTGGGGCACTTTTAGATACGACCTATAGATTCGATTGACAACTTGAAGTTTGACAAGGCTTAATGCATGCTGTTATATTCCTGTGTTGGCCAGCAAATAGATTTTGATTGTAAGACCATTGAGGGTTTTAGCCAGCTAGAAACAGTACGCACTAAGGTTTTGAGCACAAGCAATGCTCTTTTGTACTTTTGAAGTGAGTTTTTCAAATTTCGAGATCAGGAATAGCATGTAAGAGAACTGAAATTTGAGTCCTACCTGTCTTAGCGTTATGCTTCAGAAAGTGAGTAAATGAGTTTTCTAATATTGTTTGTTTTTTAAACTATTTGTGCCTTAGTTTATGACTTTTTGTGGAATTTTTATAAATGGGACGGGTTCTTAACATTGTGGGCCTTTGGCAATGGATGAATCATGCAATGGAAGGCTATTGAGATCAATGGATTGGGTTTTTTTTGTGTTTTATTGTTTTTTTGGGTCGAAAATGTTTCCCTTTGGGAGGAAACAAAAGAGCTCTAGACATTGTTATACTAAATTACATGCCTTTTGAAAAATGACATTTGATGTGATTTTCTTTGTGGCTGTCTTTTACTTGTTTTCCTTATCCAAGGTAGGACTTCAGTACAAAGAAGTTTCTTCTTGAGACGAGGGTGGGCCTCTAGAACAATGGTGAAATTGTTGGAGTGTAGAAGCAAGGAAGATGACAGTACTATGGATGGACAAGATACATAGTACACCCACAAAACTGCCTTGGTAAAAAAACCTCCATTAATTGGAGTATAAAGAATTCTTTTAATAATCTTGAACGGACCATAGTATCTGGGGGATGATTTCGGAACCGGACGAGTACTTAAACTCTTGGATTCCTTGGGAATACGTAAATATACCATCATTCCATCAGAGTACTCATTTGGGTGAACGATGTCTATTAGCATAAAATCTATCCCCATCTTGGGGCACTTCTAATAGACTCCTTGGCAAACTGCAACATTTCTTGCATGTCTTGCAAGAATGTCCTTGCAGCATCATTGTTTATTCCCTTGAATTCAACCATAACTGGTGACTTAGGTTGAAACCCGTACATAAGCATATGCACGAAGCATATATTCAACCAACTAGTTAACCTTTTCTGTACTGCCATCAGATTGTGCATGATCTGAGGAACTCATACTTGGAGTAGTTTCCAACTCCTAAAAAACAAGTGTCCAAAAGGTACTTGTAAACTTAGAGTCTCGATCACTAGCTATGTTTGAAGGTAGTAGGCCATATAACTTAAAAATTGTTCCATAAACTCATGAGCCAACTGAATAGCTGATACGATCGATCTAGTAGGTAAGAATCTAGTTGGACGTTCAACTATGATCCAAATGGAGTCATGACCCTTGTGCTTCTAACTCGTAATAAAGTCCATGGAAATACTTTTCCATTTATTACCGGGGGTTTGTAATGGTTGTAATAAACCCACAATCCTAAAGCGTTCTGCCTTAGTGACCTGACAAACACGGCAACCTACTACATAGCTTTCAACAAATGCACGCATCTTACGCCAATAAAAGGTATGTTTCACAAGAGACAGAGTCCCATGTATCCCATGGATGTCCAACGCTAGGAGCATCATGACACTCCTAGAGAATCATGGATCGAAGATCCGAAACATTTGGTACACATATCTTTCCATTTCAGAACAATAAACTATTCCTAATCATCCACAGACCTCCCGCCGCCTGCATTGTAGGTGGCACAACCCTTGAGTTCTGGTCAACTATGGAGCTCCCATCTTGGACCTTATGCTAAAAAGAATTGAAATGACTATCAATTGTGCAAAGCCCTCTAAAGGATTGAAATAGGTATGAGGATATTTTTGTAAATGACATAGCATTTACGAACGTGACTCGACTTCAGGCATCTGCCACACTAGTCAAGCCCGAGGGGAATCCACTTAATAAAAGGGGGACGTCACTTGCGTGCATGAACTTTAAGAAAACCCCTATATATGATTGAAATAGGATGATAAAACACCCCTATTTAAGCTTGTAAGGATACCACCAAAAGTCTACTATGTCCCCCCTTTCCTTAAATCTAATAACATCTCATTGATATATATTACACCACCTTTACACATTCGCGATTTATTTTTTTCCCATCATGACCTAAAGCTAGCCATAGTTTGGGATTTGTTCATGCATACACTTGGTACATGATTGATTATAACTAGTTAAATGTGTATGTGTGTGTTCTTTTCATGTTCTTTTTATGTTTAGGGTAAAAATTAGTAGTTCCCGCCTACCCCCCCCCCCCCTTCCCAAAAAAAAAAAAGGGCATGCATGCGCCCCTAATTTAAATTTAAGATTGGGAAAACGTAAAAATGGTCTCTATCCCGAATGTATAAGCTTAAAGCCTCATCTCAAAAAACCCCCCTATTGTATACTCACGTGAAATCATAAATTGCTTTTGTGAATCCCTTGGGTATTCAATGAACCCTTTCGATAACATATCTCGCCCATCTAGAATTTCTTCCCCTTAATTCTGACCCGTCACACACACACTTTATTAAGTGATGATCAATCAATACAAGAAACTTTGAGCATAGACTATTGCATACAATTCTTTTTCTAGTGTGGGCCAACAATATTGAGTGTCATCTAGCTTTTTAATTTCAAAAACTATAGGTATGCCCTCTTGGAATAAAGCTGCCCCAATCGCAAAGTCAATTGCATCGGCCTCTAAAACATAAGGCTGGGAAGGATTAGGCAGTGCAAGAACAGGTGCTTCCTTGATACTTTGTTTCAAGGTCTCAAAAGCCTTGCTCATGTACTCATTCCAAGATATAGGTTGGTTAGACCTACGTCCACGAGGTATTGTGATTTGAGAGTAATGACATACGGACTTTCTTAGAAAGACCGTAAATCCTAGGAAAGAATGAAATTGTTTCATTGTTTGAAGTATAGTCCATTCCAAAACCTTTTGAGTGCGATCTAGATCAATGCTAATACCTTCTGAAGAAATCTTGTGTCCTAAGTAAATGATCTCCTTCATGAAGAAGTCATATTTACTCATCTTGGCATATAGCTTATGCTGTCTTAATAGAATTAAGACAATCTTGAGGTGTCCAATGTGGTCCTCTAACGATCGGCTATATATCAAGATGTCGTCTACACAACAATGAATTTGCCCAAATAATCCCGGAACAAATCGTTCATCATTGTCTGGAAAGTAGTAGGAGCATTGGTCAACCCAAAAGGTAATATGAGAAATTCGTTATACCATACCGAGTACAAAAGGCAGCTCTATCTATTTGCTTTGCATAGATACAGATTGGTGGTAACCCGTGCACAAATCAATCTTAGTGAAATAGTTTGCTGCTGCCAACCGGTCTATCAAATCATCTGAGCAAGGAAGAGGATATTTATTCTTAATTGCCACCTTATTCAATAGTTTGTAATCTACACACATCCTCCACGATCCATCCTTCTTCTTTCTCAAAAGGATAGGGGCACCCTAGGGTGATTTACTTAGGCGAATATAACCCATGTTCGGATAATCATGAAGCTGCAAAGCTACTCTCGTCCTCCTCAAATAAGGTGGAATACTAATAGGTTGATCCCAGGAACTAAATCTATGCAATGATCTACTACCCTTTCTGGAGGTAAACCTACCGTGAGTTGTGCAGGGAATAGATCCCACAAAATCATCTAAAAACATTCTCAATTCTTGGTGTTCAAACGCGCTTAAATCATTTTTGTTATTAACCGAAACAACAAATGAAGAAAGCGGAATCAAAACACATTGATACACATCATTATGAGAAATGCTTAATATATTCTGAAGATGCATCACATATATAATAGGTCACTGAGAAGAGGGAATATCATTACATTTTTTACAAACTTGGGTGTCCTTATCCAAAAAGGAGAGAGTATGATCTTTCCATCCAATTTGAATATCATGGTTTTAAACCACTCTATTCCAATAAACAAGTCCAAATGTTCCAAGTGCATAACATAGCACATAAGTTTCTGTGTAGTCTTGAATCCGGAGAGAAAGATCGTTGATCTTGCGGTCCTAAAACTGCTTCCAAGTTGGAAGCTGCACCTTGTAAGTGTGATCGCTAGATGTCATGGACAGCCCCAATTTCTGCACAAGTTTGTAATTCACAAAATTGTGAGAGCTTCCCGGGTCAAAGAGAATGTGAACTCGTTTGTCCCTCACTTCTCCATAAGTGTGGAAAAGGTCATGGGGTCCAAATGACGAATTATTAAAAGTGCAATTACATGAAAGTGGGCAGGTAATGACATTTATAGAAATACCCATCATTGAGGCTTGGTTAGCTCCCTTAGCTTTGGTTCCTTGACCTGCTTGGAGCTTCGGTGCACGTGCTTATGCCTATGTCTAGTTCTTGCATTTAGGAAAATTATTCCTTGTGTGGCCCCGCTCCTCACAAATAAAACTACGTCCTTCTTTCTTTAACTTAAGGGTGAGTAAGAAACGGGCCTTACCATTATTTGTTTGAGTCAAGTACTTCTTGGAACCATTGTCAATTGAATCCAACTCCTTTGCACCAGAAGCTGACTAGAAGAACTTCCTCTTGTTCTTCCCACTCGTATCAGAAGTAGTGGTTCCCTTTGTCCTAGCCATTGTATCATCATATATGCGTGCGCCACACATAATTCATGGCCTCTTGCAAAGTGGTGCATTTATTGTTCCTGATCTAGACTTTATAGGAATCAGGCAATCCATCCACAAAGAATCCCAATAAAGTCACGGGTCCATATTTGTACCCCTGGCTTGCAAATCTCAAAACTTCTGGAGATAAACTTCAAAGATCAAGTTCTGCTTGGACATATTGAGGGCTTTGAAATTCCCTACAATATCATAATCCTCCTCTTTCTTCATAAACTCTTTCTTCGAATTCTATCTAGGTGGAGGGTTTCGGCCATAACTCCTTCCTCCAGAGTAAGGATTTTCTAGATAAATATCCTATTGCTAGTTGGATCTTCTTTTCATCAGGATAGGCGTGAAGCTGGAAGTGTACTTGCCACTTGTGCAACCAAGTGTCTACCACTTCCTTGGTCTTGGATTTCTGATCTCTGGGATAGGGATCTTGTGTAATGTTCGGACCCAACACTGAAGCTAAAGCATCCACATGTGTAAGTGCTTGAATAGTGCTAGTCAAAGGCAAAAGAGAAGACTGAATCCCTTAAAGTTGCTGTGCCAACTCCGTATGATTCGAATTAACCAGATTAAACTTTTTGTCGAGAGAACAGAGGTGAACTCAATGAAAGCATTCTTCATAACCAGATCGTCATAAAGACCCTGGTCACTCCCTTCTTGAAAATCCATATCTTGAACCTCCTCACGAGGTTGAGGATTAGTCATATAAGACATAAGGGTATTGTGGCAGAGGAAAGGGGGGATGTGATGAGCAGTATAGGGGAGAAGAAAGAAGCGAATCGTCTAGGTTGTTGCAAGAAATAGGGGCGACGGATTTGAGCTATGGAGTAGTAGAAACTTGGCATGGCTGAGGAGAGTCGGTGTAGGAGAGGCTGAGCATAATTTCTTGCTATAGCCATCTAGCAAAATCAAAGCTGGAGGAAGGTGAGTTGAATCGCTATAAGCTGGATTAGATCTGTGCTTTTAAATAAAGGCAAGCATCCCAATTCAGCCAAGCCTGTTAAAAAGAAAATTACTTGATATAGCCAAGCACCTAAAATTAGAGTGCTTTTTGTGCTTTCTTGGATTCCAAGGAAAGAGATCTTCCTAACTTGACCAAGTATCTAAAAGCAGAATGCTTTTTCTTAGCCTCCAAGGAAAGCATCTCGTCTAGCTTTGTCTAGCTTCATCCTGGGCCTGATCAGCCCCCAGTGCACATCTCCTCCTCCCCTGTTCTTGCAGCCCCAACTCCAAAACCTACAGCTAGGTAATTTGCTGCTTCCCCTAGCCTAAACCCTAATTTTCACAATTAGCGTAATGCTTCAATTAGGAAGCCATACGTAGATTGGTCTTCTCACTTGGAAATTGACTCAATCCACAAATCTCTAGGTGTGAATCTGTCGCTCCTTGCTTCTTCAATGAATCTTCATAAGTCTCCTTGCTTCCATGAATCCTTCTTGGATCTCTTCACTACTTGTCTCTATCCCAATCCAGACGAAGTATAACCCTAACTGACGAAATCACAAGCTGTTGCAAGATATCCCAAGAAATTTCAAATTTGAATCTTACCAAGAAGAAATCACGTCTATTTCCATCATCATCCCCAGAGAATCATACCTTATGATTTGGCTCTAATACCAACTGACACGACCCTAAAGCTTCTGAGAATCCCGGCCTGCAAGAGAACACAAGAACAACAAGAAATGTGAGGTTGTGGCACCACCCAACCACGGCACAAAATTCCAACTAGATTTCCAACTAGCCTGGTGTCCCACACCACCAAGTGGCGCTTGGAGGCCTTGTATTTGCTGCTCGGCCTTGGGCTACACTAGGACGTAGGTGTGCATCCATGACATGATCCAGGATCCATACCTTGCACAAGAGAGCTAGACTTTCTCCCCCCTTCTTGCTTGGAAACTGAACCCCTGGGTCACTTTTATAGACTCGGGCCCAATTTGCCAAAAATAGGAGAGACCTCTATTTGGTTCGTACCTTTGCCACTCAACCCGAGAATTAAGCCTGCCTAGCCTTAAGGCTCCCCAGGCTAACTGATCTAGTCTTGTGTACTTCTATACACATAGGATACCCATTCGTGCACATGACACTATCTCTACAAGTGTGGAAACTGGCTTGTAGACCTCAAAAGAAGACTTTTGGAGCAACGTCTGTATATACTTACTCTTCATCATGACAATATCGTTGACATTGTATCCCCAAATAGAAATGCAATAGGACCAAATGACTCAGATGAGGAATGTAATTCAATCTAAAGGTTGCAAGGTCTTGCTCATGGGATCCTAGGAGTAGGATGTCATCAATGTAAAGTACGATGACCAGAAATTCACTCTAGTCTTTTTGACAGCGTGATTTTAGTTGGATTGTTGGAGAAGTCATGTGCAACAAGATAAGTGTGTAACTTCTCGAACCATGCTCTAGGTGGTTGCTTAAGGCCATACAAAGCTTTCTTTAGTCGACACACCTTACGTTCCTTACCCCTCCTATACAAAACCACAAGGCTGAGCTATGTACATCTCATGCAAATCTCCATGCAAGGAAACTTTATGTCCAACTAATGTACACTCTAGCCATGATGACCTAGCATAGTAATCATGCATCTGATATTAGTCATTTTGGAAGTGTCTCCTTGAAGTCAATGCCCTTTTGCTATGCATAGCCCTTTGCCACAAGCCTTGCCTTGAAATGTTCTATTAAGCCATGAGCTTTTTGTTTTAGCTTGTTCAACACTTAGTACCAATGGACGTTTTGCCAAAATACAAATAAGTCAAGCAATATGTGTCATTCTTCATGATGGAATCATATTCATTTTGTATAGCAGTCATCCAATTTTTATGCTCCTTTACATTGGCTTTCTCATTGCATGTTCTCTCAAAAGCATAATCAATAATCTAGATGCATGATGAGATGTTGAACATATCCTGTAAAGTAATGGATTGACCATCCCACTATCATGTATTGTATCTAAAAGCCGGTTGGATATTAAGGAACTTTGTATGCAGCATACATGCTAAATGGATACCCTAGATACAGCAACACCGTCTGAAGCTTGGCATGGCAAGAAGCCTTAAATGGCACGTCCCAAGTGTTTGAATTCTTGGAATATGCATCAATTCCAGAACAACATAGAAGCAAGCTTCATGACAAAGCTATAAAATGCATTTTTGTGGTTTATGATCCAGAAAGCAAAGGGTACAGATTCTACCATCCAGAGATGACCGTAAGTAGAGATGTCTTTGTGGAGAACTCAGTTTAGCCTTTTCTTTCTTGCAAAAAATAGCAAGAAATTAGTCCATGTGATGTGTTTTATTATTTGATGTCCTTGAGCAATATGAGCCAACTAGATGCACGGATTTTAGATAAACATCAGGGTGTTGAAATGCAGCCCATAACAGTAGGACAATATCTTGTTTTTGTAGAAAATCTACCTACTAATATGCCTACAGATCAACCCATGGATGATGTGATTGTGGAGGATATAATCAATGATGAAATGATAGCAAATTTCAAGCATCCAAACTTAGAAAGGCAACATGTGACTCATTGTTCACGTGATACAATTTGGAAAGTGTCCCAATCCTCCTTTTTTTTATACTTGTGTATGGGACGTGGTAAAAAATGGGAAAATATGTGTGCCCATCCATGCAAATGTTTTTTGATGGACAGTGGATTGGACTAGGGAGGAGTCACGGCCTTTCGACATTTTTCTCTTGGATTTTGAGAAGGCTTATGACAGGGTGGAGTGGCCTTTCCTGGAGGGCACAATGGAGAGGTTGGGTTTCTCATACAGACTGATTAGAGGAGTCTTTGCGCTATATGCGGGGAGCTCTAGTCAGATGCTTATCGGTGGACACACGGGTGAGGTCTTTTCTCTCTCTTGCTCGGTTCGCCAAGACTGCCCTCTAGCTCCCTTTCTTTTTCTTTTTATGGAGGAGGCATTGGGCTACTTCTTGAAATCGCAGATGGCGGGCCTCACAGGGTTGAGGCTCCCAATCAGACAGGAAGGGCAGTTGTTAGATTCCGAGTTTGCAAATGACATAGCCTTGTATGTAGAGGGCATCACAGTGAGCTTGGAGAGAGTCCGGGGAGCCTTGGCTATTTATTGTGAGGCATTCACACAAATGGATCTTCTCAGAGCCCCCCTTACGAGCCCCCCTTACGGGGAAGGGTTCCCCCATGATGAGGAGATTAGCAAAGGCCTCATGTGTGCTCAGCCCCGTTGCAGAGAGGAGTTCAAGCGTAAGCTTCTCATTCGGCACCCGGAGATCAGGGATCGGGATGGACATATGCTCGGACAACAAGCTCGCATTGGATGGGCACAGTGGGACAATGGCCCAGCCTGCTCCTTTGGTAGATGGAGCATATTACCCATGGAGGTAGAGGCGAGGCTTGGAGCCATAGCGCATATGCGAGTGACAGGGCAACGGATGAGGGAGATTGACCTAGATGGAAGCACTCTGCATGTGGATGGACAACAATTGTATGGGCTAGTTCTCAGACAGAGATCCTTTTAAGCATGACGACTCAGTGAGGCAACAAGCAGCCTGGTTTCTTCCGTGCAAGGTCTAGAGGCCTAGATCAAGCATTCACTGAGAGAGACCCAAAGATGGACGGGAGTTTGGATGGGATTCATTAGCAGATGATCAGAGTTGTGAGCCGATTGGAGAAGAAGTGGCACATTGATCCTCCTAGCATCCCAGAGCAAGATGCCCCTAGATGGCAACTCTGGCTTTGGGAAGGTAGGCCCCTGAGGGAGAGTGGTTTTGGCCTTCCAAGATCGACCTCACCGAGCGGGTGGACGAGATACCCTTTGTTTCCTATACCACTCGGATTGACAGGAGGATTCAGATGGACTCTTCAACATGGACCCCTTCGAGGGAGAGACATTGGGTAGCCCCGGGAGGTTTGTTCTAGATTTTGGACGCGCCTATGGTCCATTTTGCAGCCAAGGAGATCTCCTACTTTTTTTGGTTGGCCACCCACGGAGGCTTGTCCATGGGCCGTGGTTAGAGCAAATGTGGGTGGAGGGCCAGTGTCATTTTTGCTCTGCTAGTGTTCTGGAGACGATCCTCAGTATCTTTGGAGCTATCGCAGCATAGAGAGGATCTGGATGGGAGCCCTCGGGATTATGACACACATGCAATGCCTTCGAAGGGTGATAGTGGCCTGGTTGACTGAGGGAGGTCTCGCATGCAGCGTTCTAGATTGATGAGGTCTCTCCAACTTACCGGATACAAAGTCAGAGCATTTAAAGGATAGAGCTCCATGAGGCGGTCCCTCTTGATATCCAAGATCCTCATTCCCCTCGGGAGGATAGAGTGTGGGAGGTAGTAGCCAATATGTGGAATATTTGGGTTGCTCACTATAGTCTGGTGATAGATGAGCATCCGGTTCCACCCTCGGCTACCTTGATCTCCATCTGGCAAGATATCATCTACACCCTGCGCTCCACCTGGGAGCGTGGGATCTCGGGCTCTAGGATGACTGTTGCAAGATGTGCACATTTCTGCAAGGCTTGGCCTGCAGGAGTTTTTTCTTCTACTCAGCACCTTCGGGGCTACGAAGTTTTTCAAGCATTAATAGAAGGTTCTTTTCTTTGCCCAAAAAGAGAGAGAGAGATTTGAGGATGAAAGACCATTGCTAAAGAAGGGACATATGAATGGTTCTTGTGAGGATCTCATCTGGGGCAAGAATTCAATCTATGTCAAAAAGAGAACTTATTGTATGGTGAATAGGAAGGCCTGGATTTTTTCACAAAAAACTTATAAATTAAGCTCATCAATGGATGATGTTTTGCAAGCGACAACAACTGATTGTTTTTGTGAAAGGGTCATGCATCTTCATGGTGGGGGTAATGAAGGCTTTTGCCTTCATTGCTCCCAAGCCCATGGAGTGTCATGATTCCATGAATAGTGCAACTCAATGAGAAGGTCGCTCAGGTCCCCAAGGAAGCAACACAAGAACCGACCCCTAAAAGTAGGGTAGTTACACAAGAACCTTCCCCAGTAGGTATGGTAGTGCAAAAGGCAATAATCCTCAACAATCAGTGCTCTTTAGGTTTTGTGACTGACCCCAATAAGGAAGCTCGTGAAAGATCGATAGCCTCTTCATACTAGGAGGACGTTCCTCTCCATTTGCCCTCCAAGCTTGAATCCAGTCACTTGCCTTCAAATATGATGGTGGTGGATCAAGTTGACCTCCACGTGCGAGATGGTCGAGCGAAAGGTATCGAGCATGACCTTCATAAACATTTTTCCTCATATGTTTGGAGTATCGTGCAAGCGATTTCAAACCCGGTCCACAAATAGGACAAGCATGATACCCACTTGTAACAAGTCCTGCATGCGTGCATGAATGTGTTAGTATAAGACATGCGTGCGAAAGAGAGTCATAAAAGCATAATTCTATATTATACTTGTAGTGACACAACCACATACCTGCGCACTCTCCATATCCTGGGTAGTCATGCATGGTCCACATCAAGATACCCCTGACCAAAATGTCATTGGTATGTCTAGGAGCTCTGGAAATATCAAAGATCTGCACTCCTCTCCATAATATCTGTAACTCCTCTATCAAAGGTGCCATGTACATGTCCATATTTTTTGCCTTATACTTCCCTGGCACAAGTAGTGCAGGCATGAGGTGTCCCTTTTTTATTGTTAGCCATGGTGGGATATTGTAATTCACCACGACTGTGGGCCATGTCGACCAAGATGTCGAGCGTAATCCGAAAGGATTCACGCCGTCCATGGCAAGCCCAAGATGTAAGTTGCATGGTGCCCTCGCAAAGTCTGGCCACTGATTGTCTATGTGCTTCCAAGCTACACAATCTGTGGGAATCCTCAATGTGTCATCAGTGGACCGATGAGATGCATGCCATGTCATCAACTCCGCTATGGATTTGCATCAAAACATGTGCCAGCCAATACATAACTTTCCTGGCTCTGTCATGCCAGCCTTTAAATGCCTGCAACTCCTGTTGATTGGGAACATTAGGAATAACTGGTTCTTGTTGAGCTCTTGTAATGAACTCCCAATAGCCTTTTCCCTTAAGGAAATTTGTCATTCTAAACTTCCATGCTTTGAAGTTGTTCTTGTCAAGATTTTCAGTGACTATCTGTGAAAGAGCATCAGACGCCATTATAGAACACTGCAAAAATATTTTGTCACTGCAAAAAACATAACTTCTGCCTCACAAGGGCAAATATGCAAAACTGGCGAAAGTGGTATTTGACCACACAGTCACTTCCTAGTGACAATTTGGATCAACAGGCAATAAGAATGATTCAGTCACTCCCAATATGTCTACACATAGGCATACAATGCAATTTCTATGGCAAATTTTCACCAACCTGTAGAACAGTGGTCGCATAGCAAAAATAGGGCACCTTTTTGAGTGCCTGCGGAAAAGTTCCGCCACCAAAACGGGCCTGGAAATGCCCTCGAATAAAAAAAATAATGTCACCAAGGGCTTTGCCCACTCCCGTAGCATATACTACCCTCTCGCCACACCGCAAAGGGTGTCCCAATGTGAGACAGTGCACTCCACTTTCCGGCTGTGCTACCTCTAGAGATTTGCTCCAAACTCGAAAAAGGAAAGCAACACTGATCCTCTTACCAAGACATTGCAAACTTGGTTTGCTTTCTTGAGCTCCTTACCACGAACCGAGCTCTGATACCATGTGAAGAGAGTGGGAGAGAGGTAAGGAGTCTCACTTGTAGCTTTCTCACATACACAATGGGGGAATACACACAAAGGTGGAGGCTGAAAACAGTTTTCCTCTTCGTAGTTGTGAAAGCCAAAAGTACAAAAGGAATAGATGAACCCTTTATGTGGGTCTCAAACCAAACTCAGCTAACCTAGGTGGCATACTAATTGAGCCACTAACTAGAGTACATAAAGGTAGCTGTCATCCAGCTATTATTCATGGGTGGTGTACCAACCGCATTTGTAGCTAACATGTCGGTGACATAAATGCACAATGGTCACCCTGGCATATCACGAGTGGAGCTCGATATCTCAACTCTTTCCATATTGTATTTGCTGAAAAGGACTTAATTTGAACATAGCACAGGAATATATACACATATTTCTTTAAAAAGAAGTAGAAAATGAAAACTAAAGGGAGTAGAGGAAATGCCTACATGTGTGAGTCTATAAACCAGAGCACAAAGAGTTTAAATGACCCTTAATCCCTTTGCTCATTAAATAATCTGGAAATGTTGCATCCTGTATATGTGGATGTAGACACGAAGAGCTGTAAAGTATTTTTTGGCATTACCTCTATCTCATTTCCATACGTCCTTCTTGGCCGAATAGTACAGCATGCAAACAGGAGTAGAATCCACTGGACTAGAGTTTTTCAAAAACCCGTAGGTGCTCGCACCCCACACACTTGATGGGAGTTTTGAACTTTCTGTCTAAAGACAGCAAAAGTACGAACTTGCAAAAGGTTGCTCACATGATCTAACAAAATTTCTTGAGTTCTCTTTCCTATTCATGCAAGCTGAGTTGCTCACATGTAAGCAGACTCGACTCAAGTACCGGGAGACATGCTGGGTTCAGCTGGAGTTTGTTGTTAATCATGCACTTCTTTGTTATTTTGGCTTGACCGTTTGCACTGGATGAACAAGAGATTCTGTCAACCTCTTTCCCGCATCTCAGCCTACTTCCTAATGCTTAGCCTATGACCAAATTGTCAAGAAGTCTTGTAGGCCAAAGCCTGCAGGCTTCCTAAATCCCATATTAGTGTAGAAAATTTCTCACAAAAGTACATGGCTGCCAAGTGGCTAATAATTCAATTTAAAAGGGCATTTGACTTAATGATATAGCCTACCCCTTTTAGGGGTAGTGCTAATAAAGAACTCAATGTACCTCATTTGGAATTGTCCTTATCTTTGAAGGAGATAAAGTAGGTTTTTGATAGTACGATTGATGGAAAATATAATGGATGATGATCCTCCAATAGAGTTCTACAAATTATTATGGGACCTTGTATTCTCCTTCCCACTTCTCTTTTGGCATAAATCCTAGAAATCATGTCTCACATGGAGGCCATTGTAGTGGCTAAATTTAGCAAAAAAGAATCACCTCTACCAGCATAGCTCACTGGTGAGCTATGCTGGGAGGGGGAATTTATTTTATCAAATTCAACAAATATTGTTCCCTCTTAGCATAGCTCACCAATGAGCTATGTTGGGAGAGGAATTTATTTTATTGAATTCAAAAAATATTACCCCCTCTTAGCATAACTCGTGGATGAGATATACTTGTAGAGGTGATTTGTTTTTGTTAAATTTAGCCAACACAACAACCTCCATGACAAACATGATTTCTAGTCTAAATTTAGCAAAAACAAATCATCTCTACTAGTATTGCTCGCCTGCGAGCTATGTTAGGAGGGGGAATTTAATTTATTGAATTCAAAAAATATTACCTCCTGCTAGCATAGCTTGCTAGCGAGCTATGATTTAAGGGGGCCTTTTTTTAAATATATTCAACAAAAATATTGCCCCCTCTTAGCATAGTTGGTTGCGGGTAGAGGTCAAAAAATGTTTCCCCTATTGTATAAATTTCAATCATTTCAATGGCCCTGCCAAAACATCTATCAAGTGGATTAGCTCTATGAGAAGATAGTTGGACCATTATTGTCACTATGGGAGGCTATGTTTCATGGGAAGGTTATAGTTTATATCTATAATGGTCTCTAAGTTGTTCTTATATGGGAACAAGGTTTTCTTTGAATGCAATAAACCCAAGTTGAGATGATACATCAACAAGATGCCATACATCTATATGCACAAGCTCTAACTTTTTTCTCTTCTTTCCTTTCCCAAATCTAAGAAATCAGACTCTCTTTTGTTCTCCATAAATATAGTTCTCACAAAAATCCAAATCAACTGGATTCAAACCTGGCAATAGGTTTTTTGAGTGAAGAATCTACATCCCCTTCTCACTCATGTGTCCAAGCCTATGATGCCAAAGAGCTGTATCTACTCATGTAAAAGCTAAAGCAATAGAGGAGTAAGAAATTTTGGTGCATATATACAATGTACCTACCTTGGGTCCTTTTGCTATTACCATTGACCCTTTTGTTACCTTCCACAAATTTCCTACAAATGTGGTTGTGCAGCCCCCATCATCCAATTATCCTACTGAAATTAAGTTTTGTTTTAAATAATGAGCATGCCTTACCTCCTTTAGCAACCATTGGTTTCCATTTTGCAATTTTATCAACACCTTTCCCTTTCCAATAACCTTCAATTCTTTATCATCACCTAAATGAACAGCTACAAAATCACCTTGAACATAGTATTGAAAATATTTCCTATGAGGTGTAGCATGAAATGAAGCCCATGAGTCCACTGTCCATGCATAAATGATGATATCCAATGAAAGAATTAAGGCATATTGCAACACACTGCCTGCTACATTTGCTTCCTACATATTCTCTTATTGTCCATCTCCTTCCTTTTTCTTTCATGAGTGACCAACAATCTTTCTTTAGGTGTCCTTTCTTCCTAATGCCAGCAATCCAGGTTCCCTTTGGATTTGGATTTGCTTTGTGGTATTTGAAGTTTGACAGGTTTATGGCAGAACAAGGTGTTAGTAGATGTCATTCAAACAATTGCATTTATTCTTAGAAACTAAACAATGGCAGATATGTGATCTTGTTATTGTATGTTGACATGCTTATTGCAGGTTACAAATTCATTAGTTCATGATGTCATTCTACATCTAAGGAGTGAGTAGGAATGTTTGTGTGATATGTTGCCTGAGGGCATCTTCCAGTCAGGTACTATGTGTTAGATATCAATGCTCCACTCTCGTGTAACTATGTGAGAACTAGCTAAGTCTACTTGTAAGCCCCCATATGAGGAGAAGGCATTTGAGTAGCTCGATTATCCGGTAGGTCCTGGTTTGGACACCAGATGGGGGCCATGTGTGGCCTGATGGCTGGACGGCTTCAGATAGAGTTGGCACACTGCCAACTAGGCTACATGCAAGTGTAGGAAGGCATCCCATGACTGACCGCATTGAGGGTAGATGGAGCATTTCCTGAGGCAAGCCCACTCTCGGGTTGTAGGGCCCGTTTGGAGCCCCAGATGATCTCGGATGGCTCTGGGCAAAACGGAGACCTTAGGATAGTTGCTCTATTCTGTGCCACGGTTCTATCGTATGGTCAGTGACCTATTTCGAGACCGACCCCCAGTCGGCCGTTTTGGGCGGACTAGGTCGGTCACCCAATTGGGTCTAACCGACTTCGACTGGTGGCTATATAAGAGCAAGCCCGTGAAGCCCATATTCATCACTGGCTACAACAACCTTGATTCCTTAGCATCTAGCCTCCGTCCTCTACTGTTTCTAGATCACCATCGAAGCTTCTCTCACAAGAGCGCATGGCTGGGAGGCAACGCCATCTATTGTATCAGTTTTACAGTAATCAAATTTTTGATTCTCCATACTATCTACTTTTCTCTCTTGCATATGAGATCCTGTTATCTATTGAGCACAGACGTTGTATTGTTTTCTTACATGGTATCAGAGCTTGGGCTCTAGCAAGAAGATTTGGTAGTGTGTTTCTGTTTGCGAGCAGATTGTGAGAGATGGCCCAGCTCGCAAGACTATGAATCCCACCGTTCGACGAAAGCGAAAAGTTGGACGGCACTAACTATCCACTCTAGAATTCAAGATGAAGACCATCCTAAGTGCATACGAGCTTTGGGATACTGCTATTGGGTGGACCTGAAGCCGGTTCTGAGACCAAATCCGGCCAATGTAGCACAATAGATAGTACCAACTACGGATGAGATTCTCGCGTGGACAAGAAGAAATGCAGATGTGATGTGTTCTATTGTCTGCAGTGTAAGTGATTCTGTCATAGCGTTAATTCAACATGTCACCACAGCAGAGGAGGCATGGACGCGGTCTTGAAAAATCAGTATGAGACTACGAATCAGATGCGGATTCAAAATCTGGAGACTCAACTCACGAATGAGAAATTGTCTGAGTCTAAAATGGTAGAGAAGTTCATCACCAGGGTGAAGAATCTGCGCAATCAGATGACATGGATTGGCATCACCATCACCAGTGAGAATCTAGCACGAAGGTGCATACGCATTCTCCCACCAAAGTACAACGGTCTTGTTATGGCGCTGAGTACGTAGAACAAAATTCCACCCCTCAACTTTGAGGATTTCAGTGCAATGCTTTTGGAGGAGGAGATGCGTCAAAAGATGAGGACTGGAGAAGATTCGACTTTCTCGGCTGGATCAAAGAAAGATAAGGGTAAGGACTCTGGTAACCCATCTTCTTCTGATGATAAAAAGAGAAAGAAGAAGGTCAAGTGCATCTATTGCAACAAGGCAGGGCACAAGCAAAATGAGTGTTGAAAGAAGATTGTAGATGAGAAGAATGGAGTAAAGAAAGAGTCCAGCAACAGCGTGCAGGCAGTACCACTATAGCTGTTCGTAGCAATTGAGGAGATTTGCACGGAGGCAGTTCATATATCTGCAGATGAACCTTGGATTATTGACAGTGGTGCATCGCACCACATGACCAGTCGGAAGGATTGGTATACCTCTCTACAACCGATAGGGAATGACATCCTGGTAGCAATCGGCAATGATGCAAAATGTCCAGCAAAAGGAAAAGGTACGATTGCTCTCAAGTCATATGGAGTTGTAAAATAGTTGTCCGATGTTCTTTATGTGCCAGATATCAAGAGGAACTTGTCCGTTTCTGCGATCACGGATCGGGACCTCAAAGTTCAATTCGATAAGAATGGCGAACAGATTTTGGATCTTCAAGGGAAGGTTGTTGGTAAAGGTACACGATGCAACAACATTTACAAACTCTCAGCTTTCAGTACTCGAGCCGATGTGAGCAACACTAAGCTGTGGCATGAGAGGTTTGGTCATCTAAACCTTAGTTCTTTAAAGGAGATGCATAAAAGTGGAATGATTGCAGACCTACTAGAAATTACAGATCTGCCCGATGTATGTGAAGCTTGCATGATGGGCAAGTAGCATCGGCAGTCCTTTCCTAAAGAGGCCAGTAGGGCAAAGGCTCCTCTAGAGCTCGTTCACACGGACCTCTATGGAAAGATGGAGACAGAAGCTTTGGGTGGTTCCTACTACGACTACAGTAGAAGAATTTGGATATACTTCCTGAAGACTAAAGATGAGGCTTTTAGTAAGTTCAAAGAATGGCATGTAATGGTCGAGAAAGAAGGTGAAGAAGTTGAGATCAGACAGAGGTGGTGAGTTCACATCAACCAAGTGAATTCGAAAGTTACTACAAAAGTCACGGGATCAAGAGGCAGAAACCCCCGCCACATACACCACAGCAAAATGGAGTAGCAGAGCGCAAGATGCACGTCATCTGCGAAATGGGCAGGAGTCAGAGTGAGCTTTTCCATACCTAGAGCTATCCTGTGCTGAAATCTGAGCAGCAATGGCTGCATATTCAAGCTGAAAATAGAGAAAAACCAGTCGAAAATGGAGAGACAAGCTATGGCGCCCTGACGTGTTTTTGCACCCTTTCTCCTCAGTGGACCTTCTATGGTATATAAGCTCTCTTTTGCCTCAAAAAACCCCTTTTCCTTTGCTTTGAAGAGTGAGATACAAGCCCTCCAAGTTTAGTCTTTTGATTTTGACAGTTTTGACAAGTTTTTGAAGATGATGCTACATAAGATGCTATTCTAGCATTTTTGGTTTTTTGAAGCTTTCAATAACATTAGTACAACTGTGGCTTCAGTTTTGCTTTGAGTTGCTATACCTGGTTTTGATTGGAAAGCTTTCATTTTAGCCACCTCCATGAAGCATGTAAGAAAAAGCATCATTGATTGAATTTTGGTCACTAGTCTTTGCTACATTAAGTGCTTATATTTGGAAGCCTTTCAGTTGTTTTTCTAGCCTTGTAAGAGAGAAGACACTGCCCAATACCTGGGTTAGACCCTCTCATGGCTTGCTTATGCAAAATATGTGAAAAGCCTAAACATAAAGCAATGTCTTGTTATGCTACAAAGGAAGAAAATGCCAACATGGCTTCCTTGTTGAAGATTGCCAAGATAATGGTTGCCAAAAAGGAAGCAACTTCAAAGACAGAAAATGCCAATCTACTTTCAGTTGATGTGCCTCCACAAGATGAGGCATCCTTTAAAGATTATGCATTTTAAATCATCTCTATGTATGCTCCAGATCTCTCTTTTTATGTTGAGTCAAGGTACTCAGCCTGGATAGTCCTCCAAAATGAATGAAATAAACTATTGTGTTTTGTGTGTTCTGTAAACACCTCTGGTCACCTTATGATGTAGGCCATGTGTATGTGTTTTGCTCCATGGTACCTCCTGCAGACATTGTGTGCATGTACATGTAGGGAGATAACCATTGGAAGGTCTTTTTGTATCCCTTTTGTTTACCTTACACCCATGGGAACCCTTGCTAGCTTGAGGTCCTAGCCATTGATAGATCCATGACCACCATGAGATGGCATGAGACACCTTGTGCTAGCTGTATCCTTGACATAGCCTGAGGCATTCTCTTGAGGGGGGGTTTGTTGGGATATCTCAAGGTGTATGCCTCAGGCACACCTTGGTTTCTATGTCTGAGTGCTAGAGGCACAGTTATGTGCCCATAAGCATAGTTAGGTGGTGGAAAGCCACATAGGATGATTGAGAGAATCTAGGAGCAGATTGAGGAGATGATTGTGGAGCTCTAAAGTTATCAGTGATGTCAGTGAGCATGTAAGAGGTGCCTACATAAGGACCTCACTCTTCTTCATTCCATAATGCAAGTATTCTGAATTTGTGTCCACTCTACTCTTTCCTTTCAGTTTACCAACACAGAGGAGTATGCTCATTGATGCGGTTGGGATCTCATTGAGATGCATAGTACTAGAGCCAGCTATGAGGCTCTTGAAGGAGGGAGCTCAAGAGCTGCATAGCGAAGCGTTGGAGCCTTGAGATGACCTGTGTCGGTGGCTCAGCGGGCTGAGCACTTAGTTGTGGATAGCTGGGACCTTCTCTAATAGTGTCTCTTGCTTGAGGCAAGTATGCTCATAAATAGCAGTAGCTATTGAGGCGTGACCTTCCAATCTGAACGAAATGAATACCAAGAATATCTCTCAAGAGGACACTTAACAACTCTCACTCCCAAAAGCGCTCTCTTACATGAACAAAAATATCTCAAATGACGGAAATCTCTCAAATAATAAATGAAGGTCTCTTTCTCTCAATCTCAATCTAGACTTAGCTAAACCTAAGCTCTGATACCATGTCAAAGTGTGGATCGTACTTAGCCTAATCTATCACTCAATGAGCATAAAGATCATGGAGGATCAAACCATAGAAGAAACTCCATGAGGGAGAGAAAGCAAGTATGAAACACTCAATCTATTCCAAATGTGCTATATCAACAATACATGATAGGCTTCTTATATAGAGAGTGCCCTTTGAATAGTCAACACTTGTGGGATCCTCTCATCCACATCTCTCCTTGTGGATATCCTCAATCCACATCCTCACATCATGTAGTCCACATCCTAGGGTGGCTACTTTGATTCTTTCCTTAGCACATACCTTAGCCTCTAATTATGTGCTCATGGCACCACAACTCTCAACAAGAAGGAGGTTCCAAGGTTTAGAAGGAGGTTCAAGGGCTAAAAGGAGGTTCCAAGGTTTAGAGAGAGGTTCGAGGGTTAGAAGGAGGATCCAAGGTTCAGGGTAGAGTACATGGTGGAGAACTTGTCTCCCTCGTAGATCATGGAGGTTAAGGGTTGAGGAACTAAGGGTTTAGGGGGAGCATAGGAGTGGGAGAGGAAGAAGGTGTAAGAGCATGGGGGAAAGAAGAGAGAGGAGGGAGAAGGAGGGGAGGGAGGAGGAGGAGGAGGAGGGAGGAGGAGAAAAGAGGAGGAGGGAGGAGGAGGAGAAGGGAGGAGGAGGGGGGAGGAGGAGGAGGGAGAAGGAGGAGAGGGAGGAGGCGGAGGAGGAGGGAGGAGGAGAAGGGAGGAGGAGGAGGGAGGAGGAGGAGGAGGAGGAGGAGGGAGAAGGAGGAGAGAGGAGGAGAGGGAGAGGATGGGTTGCAAGATTGGAGGAGAGGGGAGGAGGAGTTGCAAGGTTAGGACATGCTTTTGGACGTGGAGTGCAAGGAAGCATGGACACTTGAGAAAATTTCTTGGAATACCAAAGTAGAACTCAACACAATGCCCCAAAGAGTATGGGCTTCATTCCATTATGGGGTATTTATACAAGTTGGAGAGCTCATGTAGCAGTTCATGTAGAACTCGCATGTAGGAGTTGCATGTAGAACTCGCAACTCTCCAACTTGTATAAATACCCCATAATGGAATGAAGCCCACACTCTTTGGGGCATTGTGTTGAGTTCTACTTTGGTATTCCAAGAAATTGTCTCAAGTGTCCATGCTTCCTTGCACTCCACATCCAAAAGCATGTCCTAACCTTGCAACTCCTCCTCCCCTCTCCTCCGACCTTGCAACCCATCCTCTCCCTCTCCTCCTTCTTCCTCCTCCTCCCTCCTCCTCCCTTCTCCTCCTCCCTCCTCCTCCTCCCTTGTCCTCCTCCTCCCTCCTCCTCCCTTCTCCTCCTCCCTCCTCCTCCTCCTCCTCCCTCTCCTCCTTCTCCCTTCTCTCTCTTCTTTCCCCCATGCTCTTACACCTTCTTCCTCTCCCACTCCTATGCTCCCCTTAAACCCTTAGTTCCTCAACCCTTAACCTCCATGATCTACGAGGGAGACGAGTTCTCCACCATGTACTCTACCCTAAACCTTGGATCCTCCTTCCAACCTTGGAACCTCTCTCTAAACCTTGGAACCTCCTTCTAACCCATGAACCTCCTTCTAAACCTTGGAACCTCCTTCTAACCCTTGAACCTCTTCTAAACTCTAGAACCTCCTTCTAAAGCTTGGAACCTCCTTCTAACCCTTAAACTCGTCCTAAACCCTGCAACCCCCAATGAAGGCAAAAGCCTTCATTACCTCAACCATGATGATACACATTCCTTTTACACATGCATGCACTATGGTTGCTCACCATACTTAAGTCTATGTCTCTCACTAGAATATGACTCGAGGTCCTAAGCTACACGTATACTACAAACGACAACCCCTATATATCTGTAGGTGACAAAAAGCCTTGGAACCCTTCATACTGAGAATACCCGGCTCTTCCTACGAAAGCCGTGGGAAAGAGCAAACATTTGGCGCCACTGTCAGGGAGACTAGCGTCTCAAGAAATGAGAGTAAACATATGTAGGTATGTGTAAAAAACAAACTACTTGAACTTTCATGAGAACATATCACTCAAGAGCTAGGAGAGCTAAAATTTTTCCAACTCAAGTAAAAAATATAATAATTCCTAGCTGAAACTCTTCGTTACCGGTTTAGGAAATGAGAGAGCCAGGAAAGTTATGTACTGGCTGTCTATCAGTATTTTGGACTCCATGATTGTGCATGTTTTCTAGAAAAATAGCACCTTAAGGAATAAATCAGACCATGTGATGGTTGTCAGAGTGTAGAGCTTGAAATTCTAAACGTTTCTTCTTTTTACGGAAGCACATTCTGACACAACCACCAAAAGTTATGGGCAATCGATGATTAAAGGTTCTAAATGCCATAACCCAAAAGAAAAATTAAAACCACATCCTTAGTCAAGCATGGACAAATTCAAAGGTGCACATGTGTTTGACTAAATCCACAACCCCCCTCCTTCCCTATAAAAGAACACCCTTGCCTCCATCCTCTTCCCCATTCCGAGCTCTACACAAGACACTCCTCCCTCTCCATCGACCACCACCCTACTCCCATCCTCACATGGTAAGTTACTTCGAGCCCATCTCACAGCCATAACCTAGCCATCCACCCACCGTCCATTGGTCCTCAACAATCCCATTACATCGAGAAAGACTTGGAGAGCGTTCAGGTGACCATCTCTTCCTCCCTTTGGATTTCCGTCAAAGTTTTCCATCTGCCAACTTTTTTCTTTTTTCTTTTTCCCCCTCCCCCTCCACATTTTCCCCCTCCACCACCATCCCCTCCACTCCCCCCTCCCCTCCCCCCCCCCCCCCCCCTCCCTCCATCCCCCCCCCCCTCCATCTCCACCACCTCCCTCTCCACCACCCTCCCCTCCCTCTCCACCACCGCCTTCCATCACCACCACCCGTTCCCCCCCCCTCCCTCCATTCTCCCCCCCCCCTTCCCTCCATCCCTCCCATCTCCACCACCCCTTTTCCCCCCCCCTCTCCCTCCACCACCACCCTTTCTTTCCCCCACCCCCCACCCCCCTCCTCCTTCTCCACCTCCCCCCCTCCATCTCCACCACCCCCTCCACCCTTCAACACCCCCCCTTCCATCTCCTCCACCCCCCCCTCCTCCATCTCCCCCTCCACGACCACCCCCTCTCCCCCCTTCTCCTACACTATCTCTCTCTCTCTCTCTCTCTCTCTCTCTTTCTCTCTCTTTCCCCCCCCTCTCTCTCTCTCTCTCTCTCTCTCTCTCTCTCTCTCTTTTCCCCTCTCTTTCTCTCTCTTTTCCCTCTCTCTCTCTCTCTCTCTCTCTCTCTCTCTCTTTCCCTCCCCCTCCCTCTTCTCTCTCTCTTTTCCCCCCCTCTCTCTCTCTTTCCCTCCCCCTCCCTCTTCTCTCTCTTGCTCTCTCTCTCTCTCTACCCCCCCTCGCTGGCTGCTCCTAATAACTAAAAACTAACTAATCAAGGGCTTGATAACTAAAAACTACCTAAGCAAGGGCTTAAGCCCTTGCTACTACTAAAAGCTCGGTGCCCGTGGCGGTGCTCATCGATAAGGCGACGCTCGTGAATAGCGCCCGTCCAAAGTGGTATAGCCCGTGGCAGTGCGCCAGCGGCACTCACCCGTCCCTCGCCTCCGCCTCACACCCCTCCCTGCCACCACTTCCTCGCCTCCTTATCAATAGCCCCTCCGCTCCACCCTCCCCCCCACCCTCCCCTCGTTTGTGAAAATGCCCTCCCCCCCCCTCACAGACTCCCGTCGGCTGCAGCACGACCCTCCCCCCCCCCCTCGAGATTTTTTTTGTTGGCTCTTTCTCATGGCTTTCACAAGAAGAGCATGGTATTCTCAGTATGCAGGGTTTTGAGGCTTTTTGTCTCACCTACAAATATATCGAGGTTGTGGTTTGTAGTATACGTGTAGCTTAGGACCTCGAGTCGTCTTCCACTGAGAGACGTAGGCTTAAGTGTGGTAAGCAAACATAGTGCATGCATGTGTAAAAGGAACGTGTATCATCATGGTTGAGGTAATGAAGGCTTTCACCTTCATTGAGGGTTGCAGGGTTTAGGAGGAGTTTAAGGGTAAGAAGGAGGTTCCAAGGTTTAGAGAGAGGTTCTAGAGTTTAGAAGAGGTTCCAGGGATAGAAGGAGGTCCAAGGTTTAGAAGGAGGTTCCAGAGTTTAGAAGAGGTTCCAAGGTCCAGGGTAGAGTACATGATGGAGAACGTGTCTTCCTCGTAGATCATGGAGGTTAAGGGTCGAGGAGCTAAGGGTTTAGGGGGAGCATAGGAGTGGGAGAGGAAGAAGGTGTAAGAGCATGGGGGAAATAAGAGAGAGGAGGGAGGAGGAGGAGGGGAAGGGAGGAGGAGGGAGGAGGAGGAGGAGGAGGAGGAGGAGGGAGGAGGAGAGGGAGAGGATGGGTTGCAAGGTTGGAGGAGAGGGGAGGAGGAGTTGCAAGGTTAGGACATGCTTTTGGACGTGGAGTGCAAGGAAGCATGGACACTTGAGACAATTGCTTGGAATACCAAAATAGAACTCAACACAATGCCCCAAAGAGTGTGGGCTTCATTCCATTATGGGGTATTTATGTGAAGAGAGTGGGAGAGAAGGAAGGAGTCTCACTTGTAGCTTTCTCACATACACAATGGGGGAATATACACAAAGGTGGAGGCTAAAAATGGTTTTTCTCTTCTTAGTTGTGAAAGCCAAAAGAACTCTAAGTACAAAGGAATAGGTGGCCTATTTGTGGTTCTCAAACCAAACTCAACTAACTAAGGTGGCATACTAACTGAGCCACTAACTAGAGTACATAAAGATAGCTATCATCCAGCTATTATTCATGGGCGGTGCACCAATCGCATCTGCAGCTAACAAGTCGGTGACATAAATGCACAACGGTCAGCGTGGCATATCAGGAGTGGTGGAGCTCAATATCTCAACACTCCCCCTCGAGCTCAATCCCAATTGCTGCACACCAAGCAGGTCTCTAAACTTGCACAGCTTCTCTACACCCAATGCCTTCGTGAATATGTCACCTACCTGATCCTCTGTGCTGACATAAACTAGATCAATAAAACCTACTAGAACCTTCTCCCACACATAGTGATAATGCACCTCAATGTGCTTTGTTCTAGCATGATAGACTGGGTTATTTGCCAAGTGTATACTACTCATGTTGTCACAATAAATGACAACTGGCCCATCTATAGACTAATGCATATCATAAAGTAGCTTATGCAACCAAGCTACCTCACATGCAGCCATTGCTACACCCCTGTACTCAGCCTCTATGCTCGACAAGGCAACTGTAGGCTGTTTCTTGCTGCTCCAAGTGACTGCAGCACTCCCAAAAGAGAACACATATCCACTGGTAGATCATCTATCATAAATACTACGAGCCCAATTAGCATCAGTGTATCCATGCAACTGTATCTGAACCCCAGTCTCATAAAATAGTCCATACTACTGCAATTCCATACTGCAATGTTTTCCTCACAAGTTTTTCCCACATGCTAAAAATAGCTGTTTTAAAAACATATAATTTATGTCTTTTATGTGCGTATTATTTGTATGACTAATGAGTCTAGCAAGTGAGTCTCTTAGACTTATATATGGACTTCTAGTGATAATATCAAGTCCTTATCAAGTATTATGTACATTGTACAAAAGAGAAACCACCTTGGGAAAAGTAAACAACACAAACAAGGTAATGCTAGCATCAATATTAGGCATAATTTCACCCAAAAATAGGACTAGAATTTATGTTTTACTTCCCAATCGATGTTGAAATCAATTGAATAGGTGCTATTTGTGTGTTGAGTGGAGCTCGATATCTCAACAATTTATACAAGTTGGAGAGCTTCTCTCTCTTCATGTAGGAATTGTAAGACATTCTCTCTCTATATGTAGAAGTTGCATATAGAAGTTGCATGTAGGCATTGTAAGTTGCATGTAGGAGTTGCATGTTGGATGTAGGAGTTGCATGTAGAACTCGCATGTAGAGCTCACATGTAGGAGTTGCATGTAGGAGTTGTGAAGAGAGAGGGAGAGAAGGAAGGAGTCTCACTTGCAGCTTTCTCACATACACAATGGGGGAATATACACAAAGGTGGAGGATGAAAACAATTTTTCTCTTCTTAGTTGTGAAAGACAAAAGAACTCTAAGTACAGAAGAATAGGTGAAGCCTATATGTGGGTCTCAAACCAAACTTAGCTAACCTAGGTGGCATACTAACTGAGCCACTAACTAGAGTACATAAACATAGCTATCATCCAGCTATTATTCATGGGCGGTGTACCAACTGCATCTGCAGCTAACAAGTCGGTGACATAAATGCACAACGGTTAACATATCAGGAGTGGTGGAGCTCGATATCTCAACACTCCCCCTCGAGCTCAATCCCAATTGCTGCACACCAAGCAGGTCTCTAAACTTGCACAGCTTCTCTACGCCCAATGCCTTCATGAATATGTCAGCTACCTGATCCTCTATGCTGACATAAACTAGATCAATAAAACCTACTAGAGCCTTCTCCCGCACATAGTGATAATGCACCTCAATGTGCTTTGTTCTAGCATGATAGACTGGGCTATTTGCCAAGTGTATACTGCTCATGTTGTCACTATAAATGACAACTGGCCCATTTGTAGACTGATGCATATCATAAAGTAGCTTATGCAACTAAGCTGCCTCACATTGCAGCCATTGCTGCACCCCTATACTCAGCCTCTGTGCTCGACAAGGCAACTGTAGGCTATTTTTTGCTGCTCCAAGTGACTGCAGCACTCTAGAAAGAGAACACATATCCACTGGTAGATCGTCTATTAGAAAAACTACGAGCCCAATCAGCATCAGTGTATCCATGCAACTGTATTTGAACGCCAGTCTCATAAAATAGTCCATACTGCAATGTGGACTTCACATACCTCAGTATGTGTCTAGCTGCATCCAAATGCGGTTTCCTTGGACTTACCAACCCAACATAATAGCTCAAATCTGGCCTAGTAATAGTGATATAAATCAAACTTCCTACTATGCATCTGTACATAGTAGGGTCTTCTAGAAGCTCATCTGCATCTGCGGTCAACTTCACATTCTGCTCCAAAGGAACTGAAATAGGGTTACAGCCTGTTATCCCATATTTGGACAGCATGTCCTACAAGAGCCATATCCCACTTGTGGATGTAATCACCTTAATGCCCAAGAAGTAACGCAGTTTTCCCAAATCCTTCATCTCAAACTTCTGCTTCAGTAGCATTTTCACATGAAGGATATCTTCATCACTATCACGTGTGATGATCAAGTCATCAACATAAATGACAAGCAGCATAATGCCTTTCTTTGTTTTTCTCACATAAAGTGAGAAATCTGCCTTGGAAATCTGAAAGCCAATAGTGACAAGATACTATCCTATCTTGTCAGACCATGCTCTAGGTGCTTGCTTCAAGCCATACAAGGCTTTCTTCAACCTGTAAATAAACTCAGGATGATGAGCATGAACATAACCTGGTGGCTGCTCCATATAGACCTCTTCTTGCAAATCACCATGCAAGAAAGCATTCTTTACATCCATGTGATGTAAAGACCATCCCTTTGATGCAGCCATAGCAATGACTGCTCTTACGGTTTCTATCCTTGCAACCAGACTAAATGGTTATTCATAATCAATGCCATATGTCTGTGCATACCCCGTGACAACTAATCTTGCCTTGTATCTGTTCACAGAACCATCTACATTGTGCTTAACCTTATCAACCCACTTGCAACCAATTGCATTCTTGTCTTTAGGCAGAGGCACCAATTCCCATGTAGCACTTTCTTCCAAGGCATCCATTTCTTCATCCATGGCTTTCTCCCATTTTTCTTTTCCCATGGCTTGCTCAAAAGAAGTGGGTTCTGGTTCATGTATCACTTTGACTATATAGGCATAGTGAATGGCTGTAAATCCATCATATTTCAGCCTATCCACAGAATACCTAGCTCTGGTAGACTTGCGCAAAATAGGCTCACTACCAGGTGCTCTCAAAACATCCCTTGTCTTCCTTACTCTAGGTGTAAAACAGAAGGAATACCCAACTCATGATCAAGGCTCTGTTCTGAGCCACTGGATTCACCATCCACATAAGAGTGACCTGCATTCACATCAACCATGGGCTGATCTACTTTCTCTTTTCCTTTTCATGATACTTGCATACCACTATTTGCATTGCTTTGAGGAGATCCTCCTGATCTCAATCTGCCTATCCATGGAGAAGTATGTAAACCACTACTAGAGGACACTACAGATCCACTATTATTTGGTTATTGCTGCTATGAATTCTATGCAACATTACCATTTTGTGCATCTACATCATCAATCACATTTACTGGTTTATACCAGCTGCTCATCTCATCATAAACAACATCTTTGCTCACTGTAAACTTACGAGTAGAAGGGTTATAGCATCTATACCCTTTCTGCTGCAGAGAATAACCAATAAAGATGCACTTCTCAGCTTTTGGATCCAACTTGGATCTCAACTCATCTGGCACATGAACATAGGCAATGCAACCAAAAACTTTCAAATGAGAAATATTTGGTTTCCTACCAGTATACCTCTCCAATATGCTTATTTTTCCTTTCTGCAGGTCCATTTTGTTGTGCGGTATGACTGCATGAATATTGCTGCTTTATGCCATGCTTTTGTAGGAACCTTGCAAACTCATTTGAGAGGTACTCTCCCCCTCCATCTAACCTTAGGCATTTTATTTGCAGGCCTGTTTCTTTTTCAGCCATAGCTTTAAAAGGTTTGAAATGCCCAAACACTGCACTTTTCTTTTTCATAAAATACACCCAAACTTTTCTACTGTAGTCATCAATAAAAGTGAAAAAATAATGATAGCCTCCAATAGATGCAGCTTTGGTAGTGCACATGTCAGAGTGAATTAATTCCAATGGCCTCTTACTCTCTTGAACATGTCTAGGAAATGGTTTCCTTGCCTGTTTTCCAAATTGACAGGCTTCACATACCTTATACATTTATGCAACCTTGAACTTAGGCAATCCTGCAACAATATTTTGGGCCTGCATTAATTTCAGTCGCTGTACATTAACATGACCAATGCGTTTATGCTAGATATCAATATCTGCAACTACACCGGTCCCATGTGCAAACATTGCTGCACTCAATTCAGGCATGTCCGCATCCAACGTAAACATCCTGCCCTTCTTCTTCCCTTTTGCTATCAAGCGACCTTTATTTTTCATATCCTCAACAAAGCATCCATGAGGATTAAATCTGACCTGCAAGCCCTGCTCAACCATTTGACCAATAGAAACCAAGTTCCTGGTGATATCCGGGACATAAAATACATCAGATAGGTATTTCTTTTTCCCATCCTACATAAACAAAGGAATTTTACCAATCTGCACAATAGGATGTGCAGTATCATCACCAGTCTCCACAAATCCTGGTCTTTCCATTTTCCTTGCATCCTGCATCCATTCTGCATGACCTGTCATGTGGTTTGATGCATCTGAGTCAACATACCACACATCATTTCTTTCTTCTGCACTTGTCACAGAATTGGTCATGTGCTGCACCATAAGCAGATGCTCATTTCTGGCATCACCCTGTCTACTAGAGGATGCATAATTGCCTTGTTGCAATTTTCGAGTCATGATGTCATTCTACTTTTTATAGTAGTCTTTAACCATATTACCCATTTTACCACAGTAGTAGCATTCAACACTGTTGTTTGCATTTTGGCCTCTCTGCCATCCACCACGACCTCTTTGGCTCCCCTTGCCTCTAAAGTTACCGCGTCCTCCTCCATAGGACTGGTTTTCTTGAATTTGCTGCATATTCTGATTTCTGCCACGGCCTCCAAATCAGCTTGCTCTACCTCTGCCTCTACCTCTACCTCTTCCATTATTTAAGTAGAAGACAACTTCATTTGAAGCTCCTCCTGAAGAAGATGCACCACCATTTCTCTGCTCTTCAGAAATTAGAAGAGCAATCAACTCCTCAAAATCAGGAAAATTCTCACGGATGGCAGTGGATGTCTCGAATTGTGCATAATCCTTTCCTAGACCATTCAGGGTTATAGAAACTAAATCATCATCTTCCACTAGTTATAGAAGCAAGTGCATCTGCAATCTTCTTCACCTTCATGTGGTAGTCATTGATGCTCATATTTTCTCTCTACACATTATACAACTCCTGCTTGAGATGCATTTTCCTGGCTTGCGTATTTGTGCTATACTTTTTTGTCAAAGTATCCCATGCCTCCTTCAGCGTGCTTGGATCCTAAATATGCACAATCATAGAGTCTGAAATACTGATAGACGGCTAGTACATAACTTTTCTGGCTCTCTCATGCCATCCTTTAAATGCCTGCAACTCCTATTGATTGGGAACATTAGGAATAACTGGTTCTTGTTCAACTCCAGCAATGAACTCCCAATAGCCTTTTCCCTTAAGGAAATTTGTCATTCTAAACTTCCATGGTTGGAAGTTGTTCTTGTCAAGCTTTTCAGTGACAATTTGTGAAAGAGCATCAGACGCCATTACAAAATACTGCAAAATATTCTCACTGCAAAAAAACACAACTTCTGCCTCATAAGGGCAAATCTGCAAAATTGACGAGAGTGGTATTTGACGACACAGTCACTTCCTAGTGATGATTATGCATCAACAGGCAATAAGAATGATTCTATCACTCCCAATATCTTTGCGCACAGGCATTACATTGAGCACCAATCAAGTGCTACGGTTGTGGAGAAAATCACCGGATCGCAGAGTGCCCTCATCGTGGTAGCCCCGCTACTTTCCAACCACTCTGCAGAGATTGTGGCATAGGACATGCTTGTATGGATTGTCCCATGAAAAATAAAGTCCCACAACAAACAGAGGTTAAGCCTCACGTCCCAATAATTTGGCATCATTGGGGTGGATCATCAAAGTCTGGGTCTGGAAAGTGTAATATCACTACCTGTAAATGTAATTACACGCCGATAGAAAGAGGCCAGCAAGGACCCTAACATTCCAATCCAACCAAAGCGACTTCTTAAAAAGAAAGCACAAGTGCCTCCACCTCCGCCAAGCAATGAGCAGTCAAGCTCATCCACATCAACTCCCGAACCTCAAATAAAAGAAGCTCCATACCCAAATGCAGAGGTGGAGAAGGCTCATTTTCAGGCACTTCCACAATGGGTACAAAAGTAACAAGCTCAATTTGAGGCTGAGAAAGAAGCTCAAGACCCAATTCGCCCCACAAAGTATGATATTGTACTCGAGCCTCTCTTCCAACAACAGTCTCCACAACATAATGTACCACCACGTCAACTTGAAGGAGCCACACTCTCTAGCATCCTGAGTTGCCCTGTGTCAATTCCCATCAGAATCCTCCTATGGAATTGTCCCAATCTCTAGGAGAGTTTCAAAGGATGGATTGAACTCACAAATCCCCCTCCACCTATGAACGACATTGAAGATATTCCTGTGCGGATGGGTGAGAGAGATGACATATGCAACATTACTGCACCTTTGATCCATAAGGCATATAATGAAGTCCAAGCCATAGTGGATGGTGGAGTAGGTGTAAATGTCCTATCAAAGGAGCTCTATAATTTAATGACAGGGAGACCACCCCCTGAAATGAAAGCAGTAGACGCCAGAAAACTAATTCTAAAGGCTGCACCCTATCAACTCATTGCAGGACAACTACACAAGATGGGCAAGGACCAGGTATTAAGAAGATATGTAATGCCTCATGAGATCATGCCAATCCTGAGTGAAGTTCATGAAGGAATTGCAGGAGGACACTTTCAAGGGGAAGCCACAGCAAGAAAAGTTCTCCTCGTAGGCTACTGGTGGCCAACACTGTGGGCAGATGCCTATGAATATGTAAAAGGTTGTGATGTATGCCAACAAACTACTAAACCACAACACAAAGACTTCAATCCCCTAACAACAGTTGTTGCACAAAAACCATTTGAAAAATGGGGGATTGACTATGTGGGTCCCATCCATCTAGCAGGCAAAAGGAACACAGGCACGCTACATCATTGTGGCCATTGATTACTTTACAAAATGGGCTGAAGCTAAAGCAGTCAAAAAGGCAAATGCCAAAAGCACAGAAAGATTCTTATACAAAAATATGGTCACCCGATTCGGATGCCCCATTGAAATTGTGTCGAATAGAGGCACACATTTTGTCAATGAGGTAATCCAAGAACTCTTGTCTGGCTTTATGGTAATCCTTAGAAAAAGAACACCCTACTACCCCCAAGGGAATGGACAGGCTGAATCCACCAGCAAAATAATATGCATTATCCTCACCAAGGTAGTAGAACCATAGCGTTCTGATTGGGTAGAGAAACTAAATGCAGCCTTATGGGCATACAGAACCACACTCAAGGTTAGTATAAGGAACACACCTTTTCAATTAGTGTATGGCCTTGAAGCTGTGGTCCCACTAGAATTTGTAATACCAAGCCTACGCATAGCAGTATAGGAATGCATGGGAGACCATGAATCCTTGAAAGAAAGACTCTATCAGTTGGAGAAGCATACAAAAACCAGACTAGTCGCCTACCATGCCATGACAATAGAAAAACAAAGAAGAAAGGCATGGTTTGACAGAAATCTTAAAGCTAAAGACATCAAGGAAGGTGACTTGGTCCTGTTATACAATGCCAAAGTACACAAGGGGAAACTGAAGTATTTAGGTCAAGGACCCTATTGAGTAAGAAAGATGAATCCCATCGGAGATGTGCTACTAGAAACATTGGATGGAGTCCAATTCAACACAACAATAAACGGGAGCCAACTGAAGCGCTACTACTTCAACATGCAAGCCACCCCCAACAAAAACGAAGATTTGGGAAACCAAGTCTTCCTTAGTTAGGATTAGATTGTATCACAAGCACTCACTAGCATATGCATGCACTAGATTGTTACACGAACACTCACTGGCATATGCACATTTTTGCACATTTAGGAAGACCTAATCAATTTTGTATTAGGGATGACTGAATCTTAGTTTCCCTATTAAATCCCACAAATAAGCATATAGTTAGACACATCATGTGCACTCACACAATTGTTCATAGGCACATAATAGATTGCATCAATAATAGTATCACACACTTTCATTCCATACTCTCAAAGCATGCAATGAATTCACAAGCAGGACAAGAAGCTATGTCAAAACTCAAGATGACTTGGCAAAAGAGTTTGTAGCCTGAGCAACAACGAGACCCCCATCAACCATCACAGCCGTCTCCTATATGCAAAAATATCAGACTTGCATAAAAATTATCTACAAGCTCAATGATACGGGTGCAATCGCATTCAACATGTATGCAAGATAGCAAGAAATGCCAGCCTCAACAATAAGACCCCCGCCAAACCTCTTCCCAAGAAGATTCGATGGCAGAGTCTGCAACCTCAGCAATGAGATCCCCTCTGAAATTCACAGATGTCTACCCCTCCTTAAGAGGAAATAAGCTTCCTGACTCTACAAACCACAAATTGTATGGTGCAAAAGCATTACAGCATGAACGATTCACATGCCACAAGCTCAACAGCCACTAGGTTATAGACATGGCATCCCAACTCTGAAATCAAAATAAGCCATAACCCGAGGATGGGTAATAAAATGGATCCGGGAGTATGTTGTCTCTATGCCAACATGGACTTAGGTAGAACAGAATGTGTGTGTAGAGTAGCAGCAAAGCTCCACTTGTACTTGCATAAAGCTAGAAATAATCCCTCTTAGAAATCCAACTTGCAAGTTCTACATGCAAGTTCTACATGCGAGTTCTACATGCAACTCCTACATGCAAGTTCTACATGCAAGTTCTACATGCGAGTTCTACATGCAACTACTACATGCAAGTTCCACATGCAACTTCTACATGCAAGTTCTACATGCAACTCCTACATGAAACTTCTACATGCGAGTTCTACATGCAACTCCTACATGCAAATTCTACATGCGAGTTCTACATGGAACTCATGTTGAGATATCGAGCTCCAATCGTGATATGCCAGGGTGACTGCTGTGCATTTATGTCACCGACTTGTTAGCTGCAGATGTGGTTGGTACACCGCCCATGAATAATAGCTGGATGACAACTATCTTTATGTACTCTAGTTAGTGGCTCAGTTAGTATGGCACCTTAGTTAGTTGAGTTTGGTTTGAGACCCACATATAGGGTTCACCTATTCTTTTGTACTTAGAGTTCTTTTGGCTTTCACAACTAAGAAGAGGAAAACTGTTTTCAGCCTCCAGCTTTGTGTATATTCCCCCATTGTGTATGTGAGAAAGCTGCAAGTGAGTCCTTCCTTCTCTCCCACTCTCTTCACATGGTATCAGAGCTCAGTTCATGGTAAGGAGCTCAAGAAAGCAAACCAAGTTTGTGGTGTCCTAGTAAGAGGATCAGTGTTGCTTTCCTTTTTTTTGAGTTTGGGAGCAAATCTCTGTAGGTAGCACAACCAGAAAGTGCAAGAGTGCACTTGGGATGCACTTCGCAGTGTGGCCAGAGGGTAGTATATGCTACGTTTTCGTGACATATAGGCCAAAGGGTGAAATTATTTTTTTGATTCGAGGCCATTTTGGGGCCCATTTTGGTGGCAGAAGTTTTTCGCATGCACTGAGGAAAGTGCGCTTTTTTGCTGTGCGACCATTGTTCTACAAGTCGGTGAAAATTTATCGCAGAAATTACATCGTGGTTGTTGCGCATGTTGAAGATGCAACTATTTTTATCATGGCCACTGATGACGTAGATATGGCACCACAACCTTGGCGGTGGATTTGCTTGTGCAGTGATCCTGGCTCTTAGGACCGGGCAATCATTTGCTGTATGACTGGCAATGCAGTGTGGACACTAGACATTTTCTTGCCATGGATATGTCTGAGTTGGTGGCTGAGACAAGTGAAGTTTTTGTTCCATGGCCTGCATCATGCTTCTTTCAGCTTCATGGTAATGGCCTCTAGGCGATCTTCATTTGATGTTTCGGCAATAGACTTGGATTTGCGTTTTTTTGAGCGCTTATCTCGTGCACTAGATTTGCCGTCATCACTGCTAGTGTCAGAGTCGATCATGCCATCCTCGATGTCAATGGCTTCCGCATGAGCAGCACTGAATGTTTCATAGCTGCTAATCTTTTTCATATCCTTTTGGATTTTCTTTCTTAGTCCTACAATGAACCAGGCTGTGAGGTACTTTGCATCGGGGTGTGGGTCACATTTGGCAATTAATCTTTTCATCTTGCCCAAGTATGTGTGTACATCTTCTCGATGGCCTTGTTCAATCTTGCTTAGTTGAAGAGCGGGATCATCTTGTAGCCTCTCTATTTGGAAGCGTCTTTTAAATTCTGTTTGAAGCAGGTCCCATGTGGCTTGCTCTTCCACTAGAAGGTCTAGGTACCATTCAGACGCTTCATTAGTTAAGGCCATGGGAAACCAAGCCACCTTGGTTTCATGGGATTGATCTCCACCTGGTCGGCATGCGGCATCAAAATGCTAGAGGAATCAGGCTGGATCTCCCCTTCCATTATATTTGGGAAGTTTCAGTTTTCCCAAGGGGTGCCTTCCTTGATTGTTATTATTTCTTCGATTAAAGAAATTATCAGCCTCTGCATCAAGGTCGATATCCCCATCATTGTCGCGATGGCATCCAGCCATGTTGTGATGTGGAGGAGTTAAAGGGATTGCTTGAATTTCAGGGGGGGATTCGAGGTAGAGGATTGTTGGGGGTGGTGGTTGCAGTGGAGTTGTATGCAGATTTGGTGAGCGTTGAAGTCAGAGGCATTGGTTGGGGAACGTAGCTGCATGTAGATTGGGCAAGATTTGCAAAGGGTGTCTCTGCTGCAAGTGCGGGTTTTGTTTGGAGGGTTTGAGCCCCTCACACCTAGCTTCTTCCCCTCCCTTGCTAATCCTACCATTGAGGATTACCAAGCTACTCAAACCATTTGCCCACTTCTTCCCCCCCTCCCCTCTACTCCCCCTTCCGCAACTAGCACTCTTCCATATTTCTCCCCCATGTCCCCAGATTCTCTCCCTGCCCCATCATCACCTTCGACACTACTTGTGCTTCCATCAACAGAAAATGACACAGTATCTGGATAATCCAATTCATACTCCCATGCCAAGTTCCAATGATGGGTATGATTTTGACGAGATACCACTTCCCAGTAACCCCATCAAGGAAATTTGGAGCAAATATCCTGATATGAAAACTCGAGGTGGATGGACCTTGGACAACTTTCCTACCAACCTTTGTCAGCATAAAAAAAGTGAAGGTTGGATTAGCAAGTTGGATCCACAACCTGATTGGCACTATCCCAAGCTCTTTGATGTAATCTTCTTGAAGGAGTACCTACGTGCACCTCCATGTCTCAAAACCCATCCCAAGTTCTATGCAGTTCCACGACATAAAAAATGGGAAGCCAACATACACACTTTGGATGAAGATCGAACCATTAATTGGCCAATGATCGAACCATACTCTAGCGTAGAATGGAATATCCAAGGCACAATGATCCGAGCACTTCAGTAGCATGAACAAATAATGCATGGCAACATTGATCGCTTCCTTTGCCTAAGTGAAATATTCTGTAAAGCATTGGTATTCATTCTGGAGGTCCCATGTTACCTCGATACCGATTTGCCTCCACTCAGTATCAATCCCAATGAATGGGTCGATGCTTAGATTACAAGCTGACTCTATCAAAGAGTGATCTTCTTAGAAGCACGCCACATATCTCTGTTTGAACAAATGGTGGATACAGGCTACCTGGAAACTGAGCAAAAATTGTATGGTGCCAAGGCTTTACAGCAGGATCGACTGGCACGACACAAGTTCCACAACCACTGGACTAAAGGCATGGCAATCTAGGTACATGCTTGCAATAAGCCATAACCTAAGTATGGGTAATAAAATGGATCCGGGAGTATGTTGTCTCTGTGCCAACATGGACTTAGGTAGAACAGAATGTGTGTGTAGAGTAGCGGCAAAGCTCCACTTATACTCGCATAAGGCTAGAAATAATCCCTGTTAGAAATCCAACTTGGATGTTCTACATGCAAGTTCTACACACGACTTCTACATGCAGCTCCTACATCCGAGTTCTACATGCAGCTCGTACATGCAACTCCTACATGCGAGTCCTACATGCAACTCCTACATTTCGAGTTCTACATGTGAGTCCTACATGCAACTCCTACATGCGAGTTCTACATGCAACTCCTACATGCAAGTTCTACACGCAACTCCTACATGCAACTTCCATATGCAAGTTCTACATGTAGAGAGAGAATGCCTTATAATTCCTACATGCAGAGAGAGAAGCTCTCCAACTTGTATAAATACCCCATAATGGAATGAAGCCCACACTCTTTGGGGCATTGTGTTGAGTTCTACTTTGGTATTCCAAGCAATTGTCTCAAGTGTCCATGCTTCCTTGCACTCCACATCCAAAAGCATGTCCTAACCTTGCAACTCCTCCTCCCCTCTTCTCCAACCTTACAACCCATCCTCTCCCTCTCCTCCTCCCTCCTCCTCCTCCTCCTCCCTCCTCCTCCCTTCTCCTCCTCCCTCCTCCTCCCTCCTCCTCCCTTCTCCTCCTCCCTCCTCCCCCTCCCCCTCCTCCCTCCTCTCTCTTCTTTCCCCCATGCTCTTACACCTTCTTCCTCTCCCACTCCTATGCTCCCCCTAAACCCTTAGTTCCTCAACCCTTAACCTCCATGATCTACGAGGAAGACACATTCTCCACCATGTACTCTACCCTGGACCTTGGAACCTCTTCTAAACTCTGGAACCTCCTTCTAAACCTTGGACCTCCTTCTATCCCTGGAACCTCTTCTAAACTCTAGAACCTCTCTCTAAAGCTTGGAACCTCCTTCTAACCCTTAAACTCCTCCTAAACCATGCAACCCCTAATGAAGGTGAAAGCCTTCATTACCTCAACCATGATGATACACGTTCCTTTTACACATGCATGCACTATGTTTGCTTACTACACTTTAGCCTACATCTCTCACTGGAATACAACTCGAGGTCCTAAAAGGGAAAAATGTTCAAAATCTCATGATCTATGCAATGGTAGGCTTAAAATTATACTTTTTATAGTTATAAAAGAGAAAAGTTAAAAATTTCAAGATGTATATGAGAGTTACAACTTCTCCCTAATTCATATTATGGTAAGGAGTTCAATAGAGACCACATTTCCTTAAAAGTACTTAAGTTTGGAGAATTGGGAATATTTTGAAAATCTCTCCCTTGCCTTCCCATATTTGATAATGTATTAGAGATTAATTTATGATCAATTATAATGGCTTCAAGTATGAGGTTTCCAATATCTTTTTCCTACTCATCCAAGGAATATGGTATACATTGTTATATGAGAGCTTCAAATATGGGATTGCTAAAGATTAGGGAAACTTTTTTAAATTGATTGAATTACCATAATCCTCAAAAGAGAGTATGGTAGGGAGGTATTTATAGGAGTTTCTAAAGTGTTCATTGTTTGTTCATATATAGATGATGTTCTCTAAAATGAGGGTTATAATGAAAAATAAGTAAGTATATGGTTCCATAAATGAGAAATTAAGAAAGAATTGAATATTCCTTTGAGAAATATACAACATGGTTGGTGTCAAAAATTATCACTCGGACTTTTCTGCTCTTAGGTTTTTACTCGAAAACTATGCACATCCGCTCGGTCAAAAGAACTAGGTTCTGGTTCATGTATCACTTTAACCATATAGGCATAGTAAATGGTTGTAAATCCATCATATTTCAGCCTATCCACAGGATACCTAGCTCTGGTAGACCTACGCAAAATAGGCTCACTACCAGGTGCTCTCAAAACATCCCTTGTCTTCCTTACTCCAAGTGTAACAACAGAAGGAATACCCAACTCATCATCAAGGCTCTGTTCTGAGCCACTAGATTCACCATCCACATAAGAGTGACCTGCATTCACATCAACCATGGGCTGATCTACTTTCTCTTTTCCTTTTGGTGATACTTACATACCACTATTTGCATTGCTTTGAGGAGATCCTCTTGATCTCAATCTGCCTGTCCATGGTGAAGTATGTGAACCACTGCTAGAGGACACTACAGGTCCACTAATATTTTGTGATTGTTGCTGTGAATTCTGTGCAGCATTACCATTTTGTGCATCTACATCATCAATCACATTTACTAGTTTATACCAACTGCTCATCTCATCAAAAACAACATCTCTGCTCATTGTAAACTTATGAGTAGAAGGGTTATAGCATCTATACCCTTTTTGCTGCAGAGAATAACCAATAAAGATGCACTTCTCAGCTTTTGGTGGATCCAACTTGGATCTCAACTCATCTGGCACATGAACATAGGCAATGCAACCAAAAACTTTCAAATGAGAAATATTTGGTTTCCTACCAATATACCTCTCCTCTGGCGTCATGCCATGTATTGCTACAGTGGGAGTCCTATTCATTATGTAGACTGCTGTGGCAACTGCTTCAGCTCAACAACAATCTGGCAGGACTTTTTCGTTAAGCATGGCAAGAGATACCTCTCCAATATGCCTGTTTTTCCTTTCTGCAAGTCCATTTTGCTGTAAGGTATGACTGCATGGATATTGCTGCTTTATGCCATGCTCCTGTAGGAACCTTGCAAACTCATTTGAGAGGTACTCTCGCCCTCCATCTGACCTTAGGCATTTTATTTGCAAGCCTGTTTCTTTTTCAACCATAGCTTTAAAAGCTTTGAAATGCCCAAACACTTCACTTTTCTTTTTCATAAAATACACCCAAACTTTTCTACTGTAGTCATCAATAAAAGTGACAAAATAATGACAGCTTCCAATAGATGCAGTTTTAGTAGTCCACACATTAGAGTGGATTAATTCCAATGGCCTCTTACTCTCTTGAACATGTCTAGGAAATTGTTTCCTTGCCTATTTTCCAAATTGATAGGCTTCACATACCTTATGCATTTCTGCAACCTTGAACTTAGGCAATCCTGCAACAATATTTTGGGCCTGCATTAATTTAAGTCGTTGTACATTAACATGACCAATGCGTTTATGCCAGATATCAATATCTGCAAATATAGCGGTCCCATGTGCAAGCATTGCAGCACTCAATTCAGGCATGACCGCATCTAACGTAAACATTATGGCCTTCTTCTTCCGTTTTGCTATCAAGCGACCTTTAATTTTCATATCCTCAACGAAGCATCCATGAGGATTAAATCTGACCTGCAAGCCCTGCTCAACCATTTGACCAATAGAAACTAAGTTCTTGGTGATATTCGGGACATGAAATACATCAGACAGGTATTTCTTTTTCCCATCCTGCATAGACAAAGGAATTTTACCAATCTGCACAATAGGATGTACAATATCATCACCAGTCTCCACAAATCCTAGTCTTTCCATTTTCCTTGCATCCTGCATCCATTCTGCATGACCTATCATGTGGTTTGATGCACCTAAGTCAACATACGACACGACACATCATTGCATTCTTCTGCACTTGTCATAGCATTGGTCATGTGCTACACCATAAACAAATGCTCATTTTTGACATCACCCTATCTACTAGAGGATGCATAATTGCCTTGCTGCAATTTTCCAATCAGATGTCATTCTGCTTTTTATAGTAGTCTTTAACCATATGACCCATTTTACCATAGTAGTAGCATTCAACATTGTTGTTTGCATTTTGGCCTCTTTGCCATCCACCACGACCTCTTTGGCTCCCCCTGCCTCTAAGGTTACCACGTCCTCCTCCATAGGACTGGTTTTCTTGAATTGGCTACATATTCTGATTTCTGCCACGGCCTCCAGATCGGCCTCCTCTACCTCTGCCTCTACATCTTCCACCATTTGAGTAGAAGACAGCTTCTTTTCAAGTTCCTCCTGAAGAAGATGCACCACCATTTCTTTGCTCTTCAGAAATTAGAAGAGCAATGAACTCCTCAAAATCAGGAAATTTTTCACAGACGGCAATGGATGTCAAAAATTGTGCATAATCCTTTCCTAGACCATTCAAGGTCAGAGAAACTAAATCATCATCGTCCACTGGCAACCCAATAGAAGCAAGTGTATTTGCAATCTTCTTCACCTTCATGTGGTAGTCATTGATGCTCATATTTTCTCTCTGCACATTATGCAACTCCTGCTTGAGCTGCATTTTCTTGGCTTGCATATTTGTGCTATACATTTTTGTCAAAGTATCCCATGCCTCCTTCGGTGTGCTTGCATCCTGAATATGCACAATCATAGAATCTGAAATACTAATAGACAGCCAGTACATAACTTTTCTGGCTCTCTCATGCCATTTTTTAAATGCCTGCAACTCCTGTTGATTGGGAACATTAGGAATAACTGGTTCTTGTTCAGCTCCAGTAATGAACTCCCAATAGCCTTTTCCCTTGAGGAAATTCCTCATTCTAAACTTCCATGGTTGGAAGTTGTTCTTGTCAAGCTTTTCAGTGACTATCTGTGAAAGAGCATCAGACGCTTGTGAAGATAGTGGGAGAGAAGGAAGGAGTCTCACTTGCGGCTTTCTCACATACACAATGGGGGAATACACACAAAGGTGGAGGCTGAAAATAGTTTTCCTCTTCTTAGTTGTGAAAGCCAAAAGAACTCTAGTACAAAGAAATAGAAGAACCCTATATGTGGGTCTCAAACCAAACTCAGCTAACTAAGGTGGCATACTAACTGAGCCACGAACAAGAGTACATAAGGATAGCTATCATCTAGCTAATATTCATGAGCGCTGTACCAACTGCATCTGCAGCTAACAAGTTGGTGACATAAATGCACAATGGTCACCCTGGCATATCACGAGTGGAGCTCGATATCTCAACACTCCCCCTCGAGCTCAATCCCAATTACTACACACCAAGTAGGTCTCTGAACTTGCACAGCTTCTCTGCGCCCAATGCCTTCGTGAATATGTTAGCTACCTGATCCTCTATGCTGACATAAACTAGATCAATAAGACCTAGTAAAACCTTCTCCTACACATAGTGATAATGCACCTGAATGTGCTTTGTTCTAGCATGATAGACTGGGTTATTTGCCAAGTGTATACTGCTCATGTTGTCACAATAAATGACAACTAGCCCATCTGTAGACTGATGCATATCATAAAGTAGCTTATGCAACCAAGCTACCTCACATGCAGCCATTGCTGCACCCCTGTACTCAGCCTCTGTGTTCGACAAGGCAACTGTCGGTTGTTTCTTGCTACTCCAAGTGACTGTAGCACTCCCAAAAGAGAACACATATCCACTGGTAGATCGTCTATCAGAAATACTACCAGCCCAATCAGCATCAGTGTATCCATGCAACTGTATCTGAACCCCAGCCTCATAAAATAGTCCATACTGCAATGTGGACTTCACATATCTGAGTATGCGTCTAGCCGCATCCAAATGCGGTTTCCTTGGAGCCTGCATAAACTGACTTACCAGTCCAATAGCATGGCTCAAATCTGGCCTGGTAATAGTCATATAAATCAAACTTCCTACTATGTGCCTGTACATAGTAGGGTCTTCTAGAAGCTCACCTGCATCTGCGCTCAGCTTCACATTCTGCTCTAAAGGAACTGAAATAGGCTTATAGCCTCTCATCCCATATTTGGACAGCATGTCCAATCCATACTGCCTCTACAAGAGCTGTATGCCACTTGGTGATCTAATCACCTCAATGCCCAAGAAATAACGCAGCTCTCCCAAATCCTTCATCTCAAACTTCTACTTCAATAGCATCTTCACATAAAGGATATCTTCATCACTATCACCTGTGATGATCAAATCATCAACATAGATGACAAGCAGCATAATACCTTTCTCTGTTTTTCTCACATAAAGTGAGAAATCTGCCTTGGAAATCTGAAAGCTAATAGTGACAAGATACTGTCCTATCTTGTCAGACCATGCTCTAGGTGCTTGCTTCAACCCATACAAGGCTTTCTTCAACCTGCAAACAAACTCAGGATGAATAGCATGAACATAACCTGGTGGCTGCTCCATAAAGACCTCTTCTTGCAAATCACCATGCAAGAAGGCATTCTTTACATCCATCTGATGTAAAGACCATCCCTTTGATGCAGCCATAGCAATGACTGCTCTTATGGTTGCCATCCTTGCAACCGAACTGAATGTTTCTTCATAATCAATGCCATATGTATGTGCATACCCTTTGATAACTAATCTTGCCTTGTATCTGTTCACAGAACCATATGCATTGTGCTTCACCTTATAAAGCCACTTACAACCAATTGCATTCTTGTCTTTAGGCAAAGGCACCAATTCCCATGTAGCATTTGCTTCCAAGGCATCCATTTCTTCATCCATGGCTTTCTCCCATTTTTCTTTTCCCATGGCTTGCTCAAAAGAAGTGGGTTCTGGTTCTTGTATCACTTTGACCATATAGGCATAGTGAATGGCTCTAAATCCATCATATTTCAGCCTATCGATAGGATACCTAGCTCTGGTAGACCTACGCAAAATAGGCTCACTTCCAGGTGCTCTCAAAACATCCATGGTCTTCCTTACTCCAGGTGTAACAACAGAAGGAATACCCAACTCATCATCAATGCTCTGTTCTGAGCCACTCGATTCACCATCCACATAAGAGCGACCTGCATTCACATCAAACATGGGCTGATCTACCTTCTCTTTTCCTTTTCGTGATACCTGCATACCACTATCTGCATTGCTTTGAGGAGATTCTCCTGATCTCAATCTACCTGTCCATGGCAAAGTATGTGAATGACTGCTAGAGGACACTATAGGTCCACTAATATTTTGTGATTGCTACTGTGAATTCTGTGCAGCATTACCATTTTGTGCATCTACATCATCAATCACATTTACTGGTTTATACCAGCTGCTCATCTCATAAAAAACAACATCTCTGCTCACTGTAAACTTACGAGTAGAAGGGTTATAGCATCTATACCCTTTCTGCTGCTGCAGAGAATAACCAATAAAGATGCACTTCTCAGCTTTTGGATCCAACTTGGACCTCAACTCATCTGGCACATAAACATAGGCAATGCAACCAAAAACTTTCAAATGAGAAATATCTGGTTTCCTACCAGTATACATCTTCTCTGGTGTCATGCCATGTATTGCTGCAGTGGGAGTCATGTTCATTATGTAAAGTGCTGTAGCAACTCCTTCGCCCAATAATAGTCTGGTAGTTCTTTATCATTTAGCATGGCCCGAGATACCTCTCCAATATGCCTGTTTTTCCTTTGTGCAAGTCCATTTTGCTGTGGGGTATGACTGCATGAATATTGCTACTTTATGCCATGCTCCTGCAGGAACCTTGCAAACTCATTTGAGAGGTACTCTCCCCCTCCATCTGACCTTAGGCATTTTATTTGCAGGCCTATTGCTTTTTCAACCATAGCTTTAAAAGCTTTGAAATGCCCAAACACTTCACTTTTCTTTTTCATAAAATACACCCAAACTTTTCTGCTGTAGTCATCAATAAAAGTGAAAAAATAATGACAGCCTCCAATAGATGCAGCTTTAGTAGTCCACACATCAGAGTGGATTAATTCTAATGGCTTCTTACTCTCTTGAACATGTCTAGGAAATGGTTTCCTTGCCTGTTTTCCAAATTGACAGGCTTCACATACCTTGTGCATTTCTGCAACCTTGAATTTAGGCAATCCTGCAACAATATTTTGGGCCTGCATTGATTTAAGTCGCTGTACATTAACATGACCAATGCGTTTATGCCGGATATCAATATCTGCAACTACACTAGTCCCATGTGCAAACATCGCTGCACTCAATTCAGGCATGTCTACATCCAACGTAAACATCTCTCCCTTCTTCTTTCCTTCTGCTATCAAGCGATCGTTATTTTTCATATCCTCAACAAAGCATCCATGAGGATAAAATCTGACCTGCAAGCCTTGCTCAACCATTTGACCAACAGAAACCAGGTTCTTGGTGATATTTGGGACATGAAATACATCAGACATGTATTTCTTTTTCCCATCCTGCATAGACAAAGGAATTTTACCAATCTGCACAATAGGATGTGCAGTATCATCACCACTCTCCACAAATCCTGGGTTTTCAATTTTCCTTGCATCCTGCATCCATTCTGCATGACCTGTCATGTGGTTTGATGCACCTGAGTCAACATACCACACATCATTGCTTTCTTCTGCACTTGTCACAGAATTGGTCATGTGCTGCACCATAAACAGATGCTCATTTTCTGTCATCACCCTGTCTACTAGAAGATGCATAATTCCCTTGCTGCAATTTTCCATTCATGATGTCGTTCTGCTTTTTATAGTAGTCTTTAGCCATATGACCCATTTTACCACAGTAGTAGCATTCAACATTGTTGTTTGCATTTTGGCCTCTCTGCCATCCACCACGACCTCTTTGGCTCCCCCTGCCTCTAGAGTTACCACGTCCTCCTCCAAAGACTGGTTTTCTTGAGTTTGATGCATATTCTGATTTCTACCATGGCCTCCAGATCGGCCTCCTCTACCTCTGCCTCTACCTCTTCCAGCATTTGAGTAGAAGACAGTTTCTTTTGAAGTTCCTCTTGAAGAAGATGCACCACCATTTCTCTGCTCTTTAGAAATTAGAAGAGCAAACAACTCCTCAAAATCAGGAAATTTTTCACGGACGGCAATGGATGTCCGGAACTGTGCATAATCCTTTCCTAGACCATTCAAAGTCACAGAAACTAGATCATCATCTTCCATTGGCGACCCAATGGAAGCAAGTGCAATTGCAATTTTCTTCACCTTCATGTGGTAGTCATTGAAGCTCATATTTTCTCTCTGCACATTGTGCAACTCCTGCTTGAGTTGCATTTTCTTGGTTTGCATATTTGTGCTGTACATTTTTGCCAAAGTATCCCATGCCTCCTTTGGCATACTTGCATCCTGAATATGCACAATCATAGAATCTAAAATACTGATAGACAGCCAGTACATAACTTTTCTGGCTCTCTCATGTCATCCTTTAAATGCCTGCATTTCTTATTGATTGGGAACATAAGGAAGAACTGGTTCTTCTTCATTTCCTGTAATGAACTCCCAATAGCCTTTTCCCATAAGGAAATTCATCATTCTAAACTTCCATGCTTGGAAGTTGTTCTTGTCAAGATTTTCAGTTACAATCTGTGAAATAGAATTAGACGCCATTACAGAATACTACAAAATATTCTGTCACTACAAAAAACACAGCTTTTGCCTCACAAGGGCAAATCTGCAAAACTAACGAAAGTGGTATTTGACCACACAGTCACTTCCTAGTGATGATTTTGCATCAACAGGCAATAAGGATGATTCTGTAACTCCCAATATCTCTGCGCACAGGCATACGATGCAATTTGTGCGGCAACTTTTCACCGACTTGCAGAGCAATGGTCGCACAGCAAAAACAGGGCCTTTTTCTCAGTGCTTATGAAAATCTTCTGCCACTAAAACGGGCCTCGAAATGGCCTCGAATCAGAAAAATAAAGTCACCAATGGCTTTGCCCTCTCTCGCAGCATATAGTGCCCTCTCGCCACACCACGAAGGGCGTCTCAATCTGAGACAATGCACTCTCACACCTTTCGGCTGTGCTACCTGTAGAGATTTGCTCCCAAACTTGAAAAAGGAAAGCAACACTGGTCCTCTTACCAGGACACCGTGAACTTGGTTTGCTTTCTTGAGCTCCTTACCACGAACCAGGCTCTGATACCATGTGAAGATAGTGGGAGAGAAGGAAGGAGTCTCACTTGCGGCTTTCTCACATACACAATGGGGGAATACACACAAAGGTGGAGGCTGAAAATAGTTTTCCTCTTCTTAGTGGTGAAAGCCAAAAGAACTCTAGTACAAAGAAATAGAAGAAACCTATATGTGGGTCTCAAACCAAACTCAGCTAACTAAGGTGGCATACTAACTGAGCCACAAACTAGAGTACATAAGGATAGCTGTCATCCAGCTATTATTCATGGGCGGTGTACCAACCGCATCTGCAACTAATAAGTCGGTGACATAAATGCACAATGGTCACCCTAGCATATCACGAGTGGAGCTCGATATCTCAACAATGCCATTACAGAACACTACAAAAATATTCCTGTCACTTCAAAATAAACAACTTCTGCCTCACAAGGGCAAATCTGCAAAATTAACGAAAGTGGTATTTGACCACATAGTCACTTCCTAGTGATGATTTTGCATCAACAGGAAATAAGAAAGATTTTGTCACTCCTAATATCTCTACGCACAGGCATACGATGCAATTTCTGCGGTAACTTTTCACCAACGTGCAAAACAGTGATCGCACAGCAAAAACAGGGCACTTTTCTGAGTGCCTGTAGAAAACTTCCGCCACCAAAACGGGCGGAAATGGGCTCGAATCACGAAGGGCATCCCAATCTGAGATAGTGCACTCTTTCACTTTCCGACTGTGCTACCTGCAGAGATTTGCTCCCAAACTTGAAAAAGGAAAGCAACACTGATCCTCTTACCAAGACACCGCGAACTTGGTTTGCTTTCTTGAACTCCTTACCATGAACCGAGATCTGATACCATGTGAAGAGAGTGGGAGAGAAGTAAGGAGTCTCACTTGTAGCTTTCTCACATACAGAATGGGGGAACACACACAAAGGTGGAGGCTGAAAATAGTTTTCCTCTTCTTAGTTGTGTAAGCCAAAAGAACTCTCTGTAAGTACAAAAGGAATAGGTGAACCCTATATGTGGGTCTCAAACCAAACTCAGCTAACCTAGGTGGCATACTAACTGAGCCACTAACTAGAGTACATAAAGATAGCTGTCATCCAGCTATTATTCATGGGCGGTGTACCGACCGCATCTGCAGCTAACAAGTCGGGGACATAAATGCACAATGGTCACCCTGGCATATCACAAGTAGAGCTCGATATCTCAACATTCCGGACATCCATTGCCATCCGTGAGAATTTTCTTGATTTTGAGGAGTTGATTGCTCTTCTAATTTCTGAAGAGCAGAGAAATGGTGGTGCATCTTCTTCAGAAGGAACTTCAAAAGAAGCTATCATCTACTCAAATGCTGGAAGAGGCAGAGGCAGAGGTAGAGCAGGCCGATTTGGAGGCCATGGTAGAAATCAAAATATGCAACAAATTCAAGAAAACCAGTCCTATGGAGGAGGACGTGCTAACCTTAGAGACAAGGGGAGCCAAAGAGGCCGTGGTGGATGGTAGAGAGGCCAAAATGCAAACAACAATGTTGAATGCTACTATTGTGGTAAAATGGGTCATATGGTTAAAGACTGCTATAAAAAGCAGGAATGACATCATGACTGGAAAATTGCAACAAGGCAATTATGCATCCTCTAGTAGACATGGTGATGACAGAAATGAGCATTTGTTTATGGTGCACCACATGAATTCTGTGACAAGTGCAAAAGAAGGGCAGGATGTTTATGTTGGATGTGGACATGCCTAAATTGAGTGTAGCAATGTTTGCACATGGGACCGATGTAGTTGCAGATATTGATATCTGCCATCAACGCATTAGTCATGTTAATGTACAGCAACTTAAATTAATGCATGCCCAAAATATTGTTGTAGGATTTCCTAAGTTCAAGGTTGAAGAAATGCATAAGGTATGTGAAGCCTGTTAATTTGGAAAACAGGCAAGGAAACCATTTCCTAGACATGTTCAAGAGAGTAAGAGGCCATTGGAATTAATCCACTCTGATGTGTGGACTACTAAAGCTGCATCTATTGAAGGCTGTCATTATTTTGTCACTTTTATTGATGACTATAGCAGATTTGTTTGGGTGTATTTTATGAAAAAGAAAAGTGAAGTGTTTGGGCATTTCAAAGCTTTTAAAGCTATGGTTGAAAAAGAAACAGGCCTGCAAAGAAAATGCCTAAGGTCAGATGGAGGAGGAGAGTCCCTCTCAAATGAGTTTGCAAGTTTCCTATAGGAGCATGGCATAAAGCAGCAATATTCATGCAGTCATACCCCACAGCAAAATGGACTTGCAGAAAGGAAAAACAGGCATATTGGAGAGGTATCTCGTGCCATGCTCAACGAAAAAGACCTACCAGATTATTATTGGGCTAAGGCAGTTGCTATAGCAGTCTACATAATGAATATGACTCCCACTACCGCAATACATGGCATGATGCCAGAGGAGAGGTATACTGGTAGGAAAGCAAATATTTCTCATTTGAAAGTTTTTGGTTGCATTGCCTATGTTCATGTGCCAGATGAGTTGAGATCCAAGTTGGATCCAAAAGCTGAGAAGTGCATCTTTATTGGTTATTCTCTACAACAGAAAGGGTATAGATGCTATAACCCTTCTACTTGTAAGTTTACAGTGAGCAAATATGTTTTTTTGATGAGATGAGCACCTGGTATAAACCAATAAATGTGATTGATTATGTAGATGCACAAAATGGTAATGCTGCACAGAATTCACAGCAGCAATCACAAAATATTAGTGGACCTCTAGTGTCCTCTAGCAGTGGTTCACATACTTTGCCATGGACAGGCAGATTGAGATCAGGAGGATCTCCTCAAAGCAATGCAGATAGTGGTATGCACATATCACCAAAAGGAAAAGAGAAAGTAGATCAGCCCATGGTTGATGTGAATGCAGGTCACTCTTATGTGGATGGTGAATCCAGTGGCTCAGAACAGAGCCTTGATGATGAGTTGGGTATTCCTAGCAAATACCTAATATACAGTTAGATATTCAGGAGGAGATCCAGCATCAAGAGATAAGGGAGGCACAGTTGACAGCTGAAGTTTTGAGGAACACCATTGTTACAATGGATCAGATTTTAAGTTTGGTCCCTGAGTTCAAAAGACAGGTACTCAAAAATTTGAGTAAGGAGGAAGAGCAGGTGGATGAACCTAAAGCATGTCAGATTAAAGCTGAAGATGTGGATTATAAAGTACCCAAAATCACTGTTAATTTTAAGGAATAGGAGATTCAAGGAGCATTATTGGATGGAGGTTCAGGTGTGAATTTTTTACCTGAGTTTTTGTATACCAAATTAAAGCTACCTGAGCTAGAAGAAGCTCCTTTTCAAGTGAAGATGGAAGATGAGAGGAGGATTCAACCTTTAGGAATACTCCAAAATCAACAGATTACTATTTCAAGACTAACCTTTCCAGTGAATTTTGTGGTGGTCAAAATGGATGAGGGAGATAGCCCTTCTCCAATTTTGTTGGGAAGACCTTGGTTCAAACAAGCAAAGTTCAAACAAGATTGGGGAGCTGCTAAAATTACAATGAAGAAGGGAAAGAAGAAAGTGCACATGGATATGGCATGGATAGGCTGAAATAAGATGGATTTACAGCCATTCACTATGCCTATATGGTCAAAGTGATACATGAACCAGAACCCACTTCTTTTGAGCAAGCCATGGGAAAAGAAAAATGGGAGAAAGCCATGGCTGAAGAAATGGATGCCTTGGAAGCAAATGCTACATGTGAATTGGTGCCTTTGCCTAAAGACAAGAATGCAATTGGCTACAAGTGCAAGGCAAGTTTAGTTGTCAAGGGGTATGCACAGACATATGGCATTGATTATGAAGAAACATTCAGTCCGGTTGCAAGGATGGCAACCGTAAGAGTAGTCATTGTTATGGCTACATCAAAGGGATGGTCTTTACATCAGATGGATGTAAAAAATGCTTTCTTGAATGGTGATTTGTAAGAAGAGGTCTATATGGAGCAGCCACGAGGTTATGTTCATGCTGTTCCATCCTGAGTTTGTTTGTAGGTGGAAGAAAGCCTTGTATGGCTTGAAGCAAGCACCCAGAGCATGGTCTAACAAGATAGGACAGTATCTTGTCACTATTGGCTTTCAGATTTCCAAGGCAGATTTCTCACTTTATGTGAGAAATACAAAGAAAGGCGTATGCTGCTTGTCATTTATGTTGATGATTTGATCATCACAAGTGATAGTGATGAAGATATCCTTCATGTGAAAATGCTATTGAAGCAGAAGTTTGAGATGAAGGATTTGGGAGAGTTACGTTACTTCTTGGGCATTGAGGTGATTTGATCCACAAGTGGGATATGGCTCTTGCAGAGGCAGTATGGATTGGACATGCTGTCCAAATATGGGATGATAGGCTGGAAGCCTATTTCAGTTCCTTTGGAGCAGAATGTGAAGTTGAGCACAGATGCAGGTGAGCTTCTGAAAGACCCTACTATGTACAGATGCATAGTAGGAAGTTTGATTTATATGGCTGTTACCAGGCCAGATTTGAGCTATGCTATTGGGTTGGTAAGTCAGTTTATGCAGGCTCCAAGGAAACTGCATTTGGATGCAGCTAGACGCATACTGAGGTGTGTGAAGTCCACATTGCAGTATCGACTATTTTATGAGACTGGGGTTCAGATACAGTTGCATGGATACACTAATGCTGATTGGGCTGGTAGTATATCTGATAGACGATCTACCAGTTGATATGTGTTGTCTTTTGGGAGTGCTGCAGTCACTTGGAGCAACAAGAAACAGCCTACAGTTGCCTTCTTGTCAAGCACAGAGGCTGAGTACATGGGTGTAGCAATGGCTGCATGTGAGGCAGCTTGGTTGCATAAGCTACTTTATGATATGCATCAGATGGGCCAGTTGTCATTTATTGTGACAACATGAGCAGTATACACTTGGCAAATAACCCAGTCTATCATGCTAGAACAAAGCACATTGAGGTGCATTATCACTATGTGCGGGAGAAGGTTCTAGTAGGTTTTATTGATCTAGTTTATGTCAGCATAGAGGATCAGGTAGCTGACATATTCACGAAGGCATTGGGTGCAGAGAAGTTGCGCAAGTTCAGAGACTTGCTTGGTGTACAGGAATTGGGATTGAGCTCGAGGGGGAGTGTTGAGATATCGAGCTCCACTCGCGGTGATATGCCAGGGTGACCGTTGTGCATTTGTGTCACCGATTTGTTAGCTGCAGATGCGGTTGGTACATCGCCCATGAATAATAGCTGTATGACAGCTATCTTTATGTACTCTAGTTCGTGGCTCAGTTAGTATGCCACCTTAGTTAGCTGAGTTTGGTTTGAGACCCACATATTGAGTTCACCTATTCCTTTTGTACTTAGAGAGTTTTTTTGGCTTTCACAACTAAGAAGAGGAAAACTTGTTCTCAGCCTCCACCTTTGTGTATATTCCCCCATTTTGTATGTGAGAAAGCTACAAGTGAGACTCCTTCCTTCTCCCCCACTCTCTTCACACTCATTTGCTGTATGATTGGCCATGCAATGTGGACACCAGACATTTTCTCGCTGTGGATATGTCTGAGTTGGTGGCTTAGACAAGTGAAGTTTTTGTTCCATGGCCTACATCATGTCTTCTTTGAGCTTCATATTCATGGCATCTAGGCGATCTTCGTTTGATGTTTTGGCAGTCACCTTTGATTTGCCCTTTTTCGAGCGCTTATTGTGTGTACTAGATCTGCTATCATCACTGCTAGTGTCTTAGTCGGTCATGCCATCCTCGATGTCAATGGCTACTGCATGAGCAACACTGAACGTTTCATAGCTGCTTATCTTTTTCATATCCTTTTGGATTTTCTTTCTTAGTCCTGCAATGAATCATGCCGTGAGGTACTTTGCATCTGGGCATGGGTCACATTTGGCGATTAATCTTTTCATCTTACCTAGGTACGTGTGTACATCTTCTCGCCGGCCTTGTTCGATCTTGCTTAGTTGGAGAGCGGGATCATCTTGTAGCCTTTTCGTTTGAAAGCGTCGTTTGAATTCTGTTTGAAGTAGGTCCCATGTGGCGCACTCTTTCACTAGAAGGTCTAGGTACCATTCAGACACTTCATCAGTTAAGGCCATGGGAAACCAAGCCACCTTGGTTTCATGGGATTGATCTCCACCTGCTCGGCATGTGGCATCAAAATGCTGGAGGAATCGGGTTGGATCTCCCCTATCATTATATTTGGGAAGTTCCAGTTTTCCCAAGAGGCGGCTGCCTTGATTGTTATTATTTCTTTCATTAAAGAAATTGTCAGCCTCTGCATCGAGGTCGATATCCCCATCATTGTCGCGATGGCATCCAACCATGTTGGGGCGTGGATGAGTTAAAGGGAGTGATTGAATTTTCAGCGAGGATTCGAGGTAGAGGATTGTCGGGGGTGGTGGTTGCAGTGGAGTTGTATGTGGATTTGGCGAGCATTGGAGTCAGAGGCATTGGCCGGAACGTAACTACTTGCAGATTGGGTGAAATTTGCAAAGCGTGTCTCTGCCACAAGTGCAGGTGTGGATGAAGTTTTGTTGGGAGGGTTAGAGTGGTGTTAGTTTGTGTAGTGACCATCGTGTTAATAATGTGCCTAAGATTGTCCTACGTGCATAGGGAAATGCGCCGATGCAGACAGATTGTTATTCGGAGCTCACGGAGTGAAGAAAGGAGTGAATTTGTGCGAAACGAGGCCCACACGGGGGCGCAAATGAGCGAGTGCTAGGGATGCCAAAATGGTGTGCGATTGGTTGGAAAAATACCCTGTAGTGTGGTGTTTCCGTGTGTGAAATTTGGGTTCAAACATGGTGTAGTTTAGGTCCCAAACGGATGAGTTACAAGGGGTTAAAGTAGGGGTAAATTTTGCTTTTTTTGGGGGGGGGTCCTAAGGAAGGTGTGAATGGACTTTATGTCCAACTGAGGGGTTTGAACCAAGCTAATCTAGTTAGATTAACTAACCTATATCCTCCCAGTTATTGTAACTTGGAGGTTAACCTAACTAAGTTCACTAACTATAGTTAGTGACTAACTGAAGGTTAGTTAAACTAACCTAACTGTTAGGAACTAACCTAAGGTAAACCTAACCTAGGCTACTAACCTAACCTAGGTTAACACTAACCTAACCTAGGATACTAACCTAACTTATATTACTAACTTAACCTAGGTTAGTCCAAAGGGTAGGTTAGGTTAGGTTTAGGTTTTTTTTTTTTGGAACTCTGGTGGGGGGTGGGGGCTTTCGTGGCGGTGGTGCAGGGGGGGTGCGCCTCACGGAAATGGCGGGGGGGGGGGTGCGAGGGTGGCGGGGGGGAGAGGGGAGGGGGCAGGGGGGGTTTTGCGAGGCTTCTTCTTCTTCTTCCCCACCTTCCTCTCCATTTTGCCCCTTTCTGCCCAACCACTTGGAGGGATGAATTCTCCTCCTATAGGCAACCTCTTCTAGAGTCCTTCTGGCTGGAGAGACCCTTCACATAGGCGACCTCCCATGTCAGAGCAATTAGGGAATGGTGCCCTCAGACCCGTGCAATAGCCGCTTTCTTTCTGATGCCATTTCGTGCAATACGACTTGTTGGAGCAACCATTTCAAAATTCATCTAAGCCACGCTTGCACAACAACATGAGCTAGCCCCTGTCCAAATTTGAAGTGAAATGGTCCACCAAGGAGGGACAAAACATGAAAAAACTAGTCGACAATCAAGCTCCTGGCTATGGCAACATGACACGGCATTTTGACTTTCCTCTTTAGTGGCTCTTCTCTGGTATACCAGCTTTATTTCTACCTAAAAAGCCCTCTTTTCTTTGTCTTGAAGAGTGAGATACAAGCCCTCCAAGATCAGGCCTCTGTTTTGGATAGTTTTGACAATGTTGTGAATTTGGTGCTACATTAGATGCTACTTTGGCATTTCTGATGTTTTAAAGTGTTGAATAGCATCAGTACAATTGTGGCTACAGCTTTCTTTTAGGTTTCTATACCTGGATTTGCTTGGAATACTTTCATTTAGCCACCTCTATGAAGCATGCAAGTTGAAGTATCATTTCCACTATGATTTTTATTATGGAATTTGGTTACAAGTCTTTGCTACACCAAATGCTTATACTTTGAAACTTTTCAGTTTTTTATAGCCTTGTAAGAGAGTAGACACTGCCCATTTTGGGTTAGACCCTCTCATGGCTACCTTCTTGCATATTGATAAGTTCAATGGTAAAGGCTTTCACACATGGCAGATGAAAATTAAGTTTGCATTGATGAGGGAAAACCTCTGGGGGCTTGTCAAACATGCTTCAACTTCTTCTTCAATAGCCTCTAATGCTGGAGAATCCTCAGCTCCTACACGCCCGGCACTAGATCTTGCTAGAGAGGAGAAAGCCTATGGCATTATTGCTCTTGGCTTAGGAGATGACTATATTCATCACATTTCTGATATGGAGTCTCCTTTTGAAGCTTGGCAAAAGCTTGATATTCTTTTTGGTGCTAGCTCTCACATCTCAAAATTGTCACTTAAGATTGCTTTCTTTGAATTGAAGATGGCTAGTGGCACTCCCTTGGCTGCCCATGTTAATCACATGTGGAGTCTCATGACTCAACTTGCTTCTATCAACTCTCCAATCACTACGGATGATGCAATGGCAGTATTGCTCAAAAGTATGCTTGAAGATTATGATCATGTTGTCACCACATTGAAGAATCTTCCTAATCCTACTCTTGAAGGTCTTATTACTGCCCTTCAAGAAGAAGAAAGGCACAAGGAACTCCGGAGAGGCAATGACATAGCCTATGCCATAAAAACTCAAATGGGCAAGTTTCCACCTTGCAAACATTGTGGGAAGACCAATCACCTCTCAAAAGATTGCTTCAAGATCAATCCTTGCAAATATTGTGGCAAAAACAATCACCATGAAAAGTTTTGTAAGGCAAAAAAGGAAGCAACTACAAAACTAGAAACTGCCAATTTACTTTCGGTTGATGTGCCTCCACAAGATGAGGCCTCCTATGATGATTATGCTTTTTGAACCAGCTCCATATATGCTCCATATCTCTCTTTTATGTTGAGTCAAGGTAATCTGCCTAGATAGTCCTCCAAAATGAATGGAATAAACTATCGTGTTCTTTGTAAACACCTCTGGTCACCATCTGATGTAGGCCATGTGTATGTGTTTAGCTCCATGGTACCTCTTGCAGCCATTGTGTGCAGTACATGCAGGGGAGATAACCATTGGGGGGTCTTATGTATCCCTTTGTTTGACTTCACACCCTTGGGAACCCTTGCTAGCATGAGATCCTAGCCATAGATTTATCCTTGACCACCATGAGATGGCTTGAGACACTATGTGACTAGATGTATCCTTGACATAGCCTGAGGCATTCCCTTGAGGGGGGGTTTATAAAGTGAAAGGAAAGCATGAAGCTGAAGACGAAACAAGAGAATGCTTATGGAATGAAGAAAGGTGAGGTCCATATGTAGGCACCTCTACATGAGCCACCAAGCTCCACAATCATCTCCTTAATCAGCTCCTAGAATCTCTCAATCAGTCTATGTGGCATCTACCACCACCTAACAGTGCTTATGGGCACCTAACTGTGCCTCTAGCACACACATACATAGAACCCAAGGTGTGCCTGGGGCATACACCTTGAGATATCCCAACAGGAAGTTGTTCTTGTCAAGCTTTTCAGTGACTATCTGTGAAAAAGCATCAGACGCCATTACTGAACATTGCAAAAATATTCTCTCACTCCAACTTCTGCCTCACAAGGACAAAAGTGGTATTTGACCACACAGTCACTTCCTAGTGATGATTTTGCATTGACAGGCAATAAGAATGATTCTGTCACTCCCAATATCTCTGCCCACAGGCATACAATGCAATTTCTGCGGCATTTCTTCACCGACCTGCAGAACAGTGGTCGTACAGCAAAAACAGGGCACTTTTCTGAGTGCCTACGAAAAACTTCCACCACCAAAATGGGCCCCGTGCATATATTGCCCTCTTGCCACACTACGAAGGATGTTCCAATATGAGACAGTGCACTTTTGCACTTTCCGGCTATGCTACCTGCAGAGATTTGCTCCCAAACTCGAAAAGGAAAGCAACAGTGATCATCTTACCAAGACACCGCGAACTTGGTTTGATCTCTTGAGCTCCTTTCCACGAACCGAGCTCTGATACCATGTGAAGAGAGTGGGAGAGAAGTAAGGAGTCTCACTTGCAGCTTTCTCACATACACAATGCGGGAATACACACAAAGGTGGAGGCTGAAAACAGTTTTCCTCTTCTTAGTTGTGAAAGCCAAAAGAACTCTCTCTTAATACAAAAGAATAGGTGAACCCTATATGTGGGTCTCAAACCAAACTCAGCCAACTAAGGTGGCGTACTAACTGAGCCACTAACTAGAGTACATAAAGATAGCTGTCATCCAACTATTATTCATGGGTGGTGTACCAACCACATCTGCAGCTAACAAGTTGGTGACATAAATGCACAACGGTCACCCTGGCATATCATGAGTGGAGCTCGATATCTCAACATGGAGATGGAGGGGGGAGGGGGGAAGTGGGGAAGGAGATGGAGGGGGGAGGGGGTGGTGGAGATGGAGGGGGGAGGGGGGGAGGAGATGGAGGGGGTAGGGGGGGAGGGGGTGGTGGAGATGGAGGGGGGAGGGGGAGGTCGTGGTGGAGGAAGGGGGAAAGGGCGGTGGAGATGGGGGGAGTGGAGAAAGAGGTGGTGGAAATGGGAGGGGAGGAGGGGGGAGGGGGGGGGGGAAAGAGAGAAGAAAAAAAACTTGACAGACGGAAAACTTTGATGGAAATCCAAAGGGAGGAAGAGGTGGTCACTTGAATGCTCTCCAAGTCTTTCTCGATGTAACGGGATTGTTGAGGACCAATGGACAGTGGGTGGATGGCTACGTTATTGCTGTGAGATGGGCTTGAAGTCACTTACCATGTGAGCATGGGAGTAGGATGGTGGTCGATGGAGAGGGAGGAGTGTCTTGCATGTGAAGAGAGTGGGAGAGAAGGAAGGACTCTCACTTGTAGCTTTCTCACATACACAATGGGGGAATATACACAAAGGTGGAGGCTGAAAACAGTTTTCCTCTTAGCCACTAACTAGACTACATAAAGATAGCTATCATCCAGCTATTATTCATGGGCGGTGTACCAACCGCATCTGCAACTAACAAGTTGGTGACAAAAATGCACAATGGTCACCCTGGCATATCACAAGTGGAGCTCGATATCTCAACACTCCCATCAAGCTCAATCCCAATTCCTACACACCAAGTAGGTCTCTGAACTTGCGCATCTTCTCTGCACCCAATGCCTTTGTGAATATGTCAACTACCTAATCCTTTGTGCTGACATAAACTAGATCAATAAAACTTTCTAGAACCTTCTCCCACATAGTGATAATGCAGCTCAATGTGCTTTGTTCTAGCATGATATACTGGGTTATTTGCCAAGTGTATACTGCTCATGTTGTCACAATAAATGACAACTGGCCCATCTCTAGATTGATGCATATCATAAAGTAGCTTATGCACCCAAGCTACCTCACATGCAGCCATTGTTGCACCCCTGTACTCAGCCTCTATGCTCGACAAGGCAACTGTAGGCTGTTTCTTGCTATTCCAAGTGACTGCAACACTCCCAAAAGAGAACATATATCCACTTGTAGATCGTCTATCAGAAATACTACCAACCCAATCAGCATAAAAAATACTACCAGCCCAATCAGCATCAGTGTATCCATGCAACTGTATCTGAACCCCAGTCTCATAAAATAGTCCATACTACAATGTGGACTTCACATACCTCAGTATGCGTCTAGCCACATCCAAATGCAGTTTCCTTGGAGCCTGCATAAACTGACTTACCAACCCAACAACATAGCTCTGGTAATAGTCATATAAATCAAACTTCCTACTGTGCATCTGTACATAGTAGGCTCTTCCAGAATCTCACCTGCATCTGTGCTCAACTTCACATTCTGCTCCAAAGGAACTGAAATAGGCTTACAGCCTGTCATCCCATATTCGGATAGCATGTCCAATCCATACTGCCTCTACAAGAGCCATATCCCACTTGTGGATCTAATCACCTCAATGCCCAAGAAGTAACGCAGCTCTCCCAAATCCTTCATCTCAAACTTTCGCTTCAATAGCATTTTGAATGAAGGATATCTTCATCACTATCACTTGTGATGATCAAATCATCAACATAAATGACAAGCAACATAATGCCTTTCTCTGTTTTTCTCACATAAAGTGAGAAATCTGCCTTGGAAATCTGAAAGCCAATAGTGACAAGATACTATCCTATCTTGTCAGACCATGCTAGCTGCTTGCTTCAAGCCATACAAGGCTTTCTTCAACTTGCAAACAAACTCAGGATGAATAGCATGAACATAACCTGGTGGCTTCTCCATATAGACCTCTTCTTGCAAATCACCATGCAAGAAAGCATTCTTTACATCCATCTGATGTAAAGACCATCCCTTTGATGCAGCCATAGCAATGACTGCTCTTACGGTTGCCATCCTTGCAACCGGACTCAATGTTTCTTCATAATCAATGCCATATGTCTGTGCATACCCCTTGACAACTAATCTTGCCTTGTAACTGTTCACAGAACCATCTACATTGTGCTTCACCTTATAAACCCACTTGCAACCAATTGCATTCTTGTGTTTAGGCAAAGGAACCAATTCCCATGTAGCATTTGCTTCCAAGGCATCCATTTCTTCATCCATGGCTTTCTCCCATTTTTCTTTTCCCATGGCTTGCTCAAAAGAAGTGGGTTCTGGTTCATGTATCACTTTGACCATATAGGCATAGTGAATGGCTGTAAATCTATCATATTTTAGCCTATCCACAAGATACCTAGCTCTGCTAGATTTGCACAAAATAGGCTCACTACCAGGTGCTCTCAAAACATCCCTTGTCTTCCTTACTCCATGTGTAACAACAGAAGGAATACGCAACTCATCATCAAGGCTTTGTTCTGAGCCACTGGATTCACCATCCACATAAGAGTGACCTACATTCACATCAACCATGGGCTGATCTACTTTCTCTTTTCCTTTTCGTGATACTTGCATACCACAATCTACATTGCTTTTAGGAGATCCTCCTGATCTCAATCTGCCTGTCCATGGTGAAGTATGTGAACCACTGCTAGAGGACACTATAGGTCCACTAATATTTTGTGCATCTACATCATCTATCACATTTACTGGTTTATACCAGTTGCTCCTCTCATAAAAAACAACATCTCTGCTCACTGTAAACTTACGAGTAGAAGGGTTATATCATATATACCCTTTCTACTACAGAGAATAACCAATAAAGATGCACTTCTCAGCTTTTGGATCCAACTTGGATGTCAAATCATCTGGCACATGAACATAGGCAATGCAACCAAAAACTTTCAAATGAGAAATATCTAGTTTCCTACCAGTATACCTCTCCTCTAGCGTCATGCCATGTATTGCTGCAGTGGGAGTCCTGTTCATTATGTAGACTACTGTAGCAATTGCTTCAGCCCAATAATAATCCTGCAACAATATTTTGGGCCTGCATTAATTTAAGTCGCTAAACATTAACATGACCAATGCGTTTATGCCAGATATCAATATCTGCAACTACACTGGTCCCATGTGCAAACATTGCTACACTCAATTCAGGCATGTCTAGATCCAACGTAAACATCTTGCCCTTCTTCTTCCCTTTTACTATCAAGCGACCTTTATTTTTCATACCCTCAACAAAGCATCCATGAGGATTAAATCTGACCTGCAAGCCCTACTCAACCATTTGACCAACAGAAACCATGTTCTTGGTGATATTTGGGACATGAAATACATCAGACAGGTATTTCTTTTTTCCATCCTGCATAGACAAAGGAATTTTACCAATCTACACAATAGGATGTGCAGTAATCACCAGTCTCCACAAATCTTGGTCTTTCCATTTTCCTTGCATCCTGCATCCATTCTGCATGACCTGTCATGTGGTTTGACGCACCTAAGTCAACATACCACACACCATTGCTTTCTTCTGCACTTGTCATAGAATTGGTCATGTGCTACACGATAAACAGATCGATAAACAGATGCTCATTTCTGTCATCACCCTGTCTACTAGAGGATGCATATTTGCCTTGCTGCAATTTTCCAGTCATGATGTCATTCTGATTTTTATAGCAGCCTTTAACCATATGACCCATTTTACCACAGTAGTAGCATTCAACATTGTTATTTGCATTTTGGCCTCTCTGCCATCCACCACGACCTCTTTGGCTCCCCCTGCCTCTAAATTTACCACATCCTCCTCCATGAGGCAGTCGATAGAGCGAGCGAGGAAAAGCGAGCGGGCCCAAAAAAGTGAGCGAGCTTTTCTACAATTTCCTTATCGAGGTACTCAACATAGCTTTGTGGAAACCACTATTTGGGAAGATTCTCGAAAATAAAACTTATGTTACTATGTGTAACTATACCAATATTGCGAATTATAGTCTACCTTAACTTCCAATTGGAGCCATACTCACATTATGCAACAATAATATGTGGGTTTGAAAGAAACCGAATTTCCACTCCAAAGCGGATTCCATTACTGATACAACAAATCTTTTGCATTTGAAATGGGTCTTATTATCAAACTCCTTCAATAATCAAAACAAATGTGTTGCTTGATATGTTGAACTTAGTAACGTTAACATCACTTCACCCATATGCGGGGAAAAAAAACTGTCTGAGACTTCATAGCATGGGATTGCATCAACACTTATAACATTCAAAATGGTTCTTCTTATTAAAAGTGTTATCAACCATAAAAGAAAATGTTTAAAAATAGTTCACCCATATGTTGAAAAACCCAGTGTTATTTATGACATTCAAAATTGTTCTTGCAAACATCCTGTAGTTCCTAGATATTTTGCCCATACTTCCAACCCCTTCCCTTCAACCACTAAGAGGTATCTAATAGTTTTATAGAACACTTGAGATATCATCACCTCCTAATACAAAACCATTATTACTATTTGTAGAACACTTGAGATATCATCACCTCTTAATACAAGACCATTCTTACTATTTGTAGAACACTTGAGATATCATCACTCCTTCCCTTTAGCCACTAAGAGGTACCTAATACTTTTGTAGAACACTTGAACCATTCTTACTATTTGTAGAACACTTGAGATATCATCACCTTTTAATACAAAACCATTCTTACGGTTTGTATAACACTTGAGATATCATCACCTCTTAATATAAGACCATTCTTAGTATTTGTAGATCACTTTAGATATCATCGCCTCTTAATACAAGACCATTCTTACTATTTGAGAGATTAATGGATTAAAGGTTTGAAGCTCATAGGAGATGAAGGAAGAGAAAGTCAGTTTCAACATGAGGACAATAAAACTAATTGGAATATTTTGACTTATGTATTATACCTTTTTGAAGACTATGAATTTAAGTCAGTTTCAACATTAGGATGATAAAACTAATTAGAATATTTTGACTTATGTATTATATATTTTTGAAGACTATGAATTTTAATGAGGAGAGGCACGCACACTACTTAGTAAATACACTAGTACTACTACTAGCCTATGACTATTAAGCCTAGTAGCACCAGTGTGATTTTGAGCCTTGTATCAACCTTTTGATAATTTTCTTTCATCGTTAGTGCAATAGAAATTATTCCTTCTATCAGAAGAATCTTGCCAAATTTATTCAAAGTGATGATTTTGTAGTCTACATCCACTATCCTCTGACTCTCAAAAATATATTAAATGTGAGCACCCATTTATCTTGTATGATCAACCCTAGACTATGCTGCGATAGGACATTACTAGAACAAAAAAAATATGAATTGATATGGCGATGTTCGGTGTGAAATAACCAAATTAAGGATTTAATAAGAAAGAAAACAATCAGAATCAATAGGCTATTCAATGGCTCAAATCTGCACAAAAATTATAATGTGCCTCCCAACTCTTATGCATTCCAGCTCCTCTTGTTTGACAAGAATGCAAACAATAATGAAATCACATTATCTTTAGTTTCAAAGTAAGCAAAGCACCAAAAATAAATGCAAACATATTGGATGAGGAATAAATAGGTATAGATATAGATAGACCTATATATATGCATTCATAGATATAATGATGATTAAAGTTGGATGGTCGTAATAATATTATGTGTACTATCATTGGGATTAGGACTACTATTGGTAATATTGTATGTAGTAGTAGGAGAACTACCATTAAGGAACACTCAAATAAAATTACTAATGGTGGTGATAAAACTACCACTAGTAGTTTGGTAATTACCCCTAACATCTACAACAAATATTTGATGGGTAGCTACTATTAGGTCAAAAGGCCCCAATTGTGCTATAATAATGGACCAAAAAAGGGAGTGCTATAGCATCACCTAAGGGTCACTTTTTATCCATGAAAGAAACAAGTCGGTGCAACCTAGGTCATACAGATCTAGGTCATGTGGAGTGGTTCGCGTCTCTTTCCTTGACAAAAAAGTTACACTACCTTTGATAGTAACTACAAAGATTGCTGCCATAGTGCCGTAGAGTAGCCCCTAGGTTGCACCATCATCCTTTTTTGCTTTTGAGCCATTAAGTTTGATCCATTGATTTTATGTAGAATTATTCTACTATATGTTCACATGTCCTTAATAGGATCTTGATATAATCCCTTCCATTGTAAGTACTTTTACTTTAAGTTTCACATATCCTTAACAAACCACTAGGCTTCAACACAGATTCATTCTTATGTTTCAAGCCTCAAAATCAAACACCCTTGTAAAAGGGATAATGTATTAAAGCTACATTCAATCCATCAAATCTTTGAATAACAGTTCTATTGAAAATTCATGTATCATCAATATTTCATCCATTATATGTTCATTTGTCTTTAATAGTATGTCTAAAAATTCATGTATCTTCAATATTATTTCTCTCATGTCTTCCAATATCTTCAAAAGGTACCTTTATTTATGTCCAAACTTGAGCATTGATTTGTATTTATCAAACACAATTTCACCCCACCTATTCTTTAGAATGAAATTTTTTTGCCAAAAGTGGACCAAATGTAAGGTCTTTCCACATATTCTTAAGAATGAAAATTTTGGCCTTATGTTGGCAAGTCTATGGAATGAGGGTAAGGCCAAAGTCTCTGGTACGGTGCATTAGGTCTTGATTAATTCTTCTTTAGGCTTGAATATTTAATGCATTAACTTCACGACTATTATTTATGCTTGAACTTGTAATGTATTAATTTCATGACTTAGGATTTTATGAAGTTATATCTAACATGTCCCAAATTTAATGGAAATTAATATCCTACATAACACAACAAAGTATCATCATATCCCTTCCCAAAATCAATGCTACCTAGCAACTCTCTTGGCATTTTCACTGCCTTGCATTTGAGTTAGCTATGATGAAGAATGTTGCCTGCCTTTGGAACCTCTTAGAGTTACCGTTAGCATGATCTAATTTCATGTACCCCAAAACTTAAGACTTGGAGATTCCCATATCACACCAGTGGTAGCTATCTTGTCCACTCTCAATGCTAGTAATGTAAAGAATGAGGGAGAGAGATAGGAGACTCAAGTTCAGCTTTCTTCACAACACACAAAAGAGAGAGGACACGAGGTTGGAGGGTGAAGCCTTTCTTCACTTTTGCACACAACAACAATACAATAGAAGAGGGAAATACCCTATATGTCAAACCTAGAATACGTGGTTCATATGTGAACCCAAACCAAAAACATACGTGGTAGTCTAACTACACCACGAGTACAACTAACATAGGCGGTGACATAAATGATAGTCATCCAGGAGATGTATCGGGGGTAGAGCTTGATATCTCAACACTCCCCCTCAAGCTCAAATCCATCTCATGTACACCAAGCAAGCTCCTAAATCTGCGAAGCTTCTCGGTACCCAATGCCTTCGTAAAAATATCAGCCACCTGCTCCTCAGTGCTGACATAGACAAGATCAATCTCACCAGCTAGAACCTTCTCTCTCACAAAGTGATAATGCACCTCAATGTGCTTCGTTCTAGCATGATAAACTGGGTTATTAGCAAGCATGATGCTGCTAATGTTGTCACAATGAATGACAACTGCTGCATGAATTGACTATCCCATATCTGCAAGTAGCTTCCGTAACCAAGCTACCTCACATGCAGCCATTGTTGCACCCCTGTACTCAGCCTCTGTGCTCGACAAGGCAACTGTTGGCTGCTTCTTGCTGCTCCAACTGATGGCACCACTCCCAAGGGAAAACATAAAACCACTAGTAGATCTCCTGTCTGAGACACTACCAGCCCAGTCAGCATCTGTGTATCCATGTACCTGTAATGCACACCCAGCTTCATAAAACAGTCCATAATGCAATGTGGACTTCACATACCGCAGTATGCGCCTAGCCGCATCCAAATGTGGCTTCCTCGGTGCCTGCATAAACTGACTCACCAGCCCCACAGCATAGCTCAAATCTGGTCTGGTTATAGTCATGTAAATCAAGCTACCTACTATGCTCCTGTACATAGTAATATCTTCAAGAAGCTCACCTGTCTCTGCATTGAGCTTCACATTCTGCTCCAATGGAACAGAGATAGGCTTACAACCTGTCATCCCATATTTGGACAGCATGTCCAAACCGTATTGCCTTTGCAACAGCCATATCCCACTCGGGGATCTAATAACCTCAATGCCCAAGAAGTAACGCAGCTCTCCCAAATCCTTCATCTCAAATTTCTGCTTCAACAGCAGCTTCACTTCATTAATGTCTGCATCACTATCACCTGTAATAATCAAGTCATCAACATAGATGACTATAAGCGCAATCCCTCTGTTTGTCCTTTTCACATAAAGTGAAAAATCTGAATTGGAAATCTGAAATCCAATAGTGACAAGATATTGCCCTATCTTGTCTGACCATGCCCTCTCGGCGCCTGTTTTAAGCCATACAAGGCTTTGCGCAACCTGCATACAAAATCGGGATGTGAATTATCCTCATAACCTTCCGGCTGCATCATATAAACCTCTTCCTGCAAATCACCATGCAAGAAGGCATTTTTCACATCCATCTGATGCAAAGACCATCCCTTTGCAGCAGCCATAGCAATTACTGCTCTCACGATTGCCATCCTTGCAACTGGGCTGAAAGTTTCCTCATAGTCAATTCCATATGTCTGTGCAAAACCTTTGGCAACCAATCTTGCCTTGTACCTGCTAACAAACCCATCAACATTGTGCTTTACTTTGTAAACCCACTTGCAGCCAATAGCCTTCTTATCATGAGGCAAAGGCATCAAATCCCAAGTGTGGTTTGCATCCAAGGCAGCCATCTCTTCATCCATAGCTGCTTCCCAATTTTTATGCCCTGCTGCATCCTCAAAACATGTGGGCTCTGGCTCCTCTAGAACCTTGACCATATAAGCATAGTGATGTGCTGTATACCCATCATATCTCAGCCTGTCAACTGGATACTTAATACGAGTGGAGCTCCGTACAACTGGATCAGTTGCAGGAGTCTTTAAATCATGCTTGCTTTTCCTTGCACCAGGTGTAACAACAGAAGGAATCCCAAGTTCCTCATCAAGGCTCATTTCAGAGCCGCTTGACTCTCCATCAACATGAGAGCTACCAGCAGACACATCAAACACTGGAGCATGGTCTACTTTTTCTTTTCCCTTATGTGATACCTGCACAACACTATCAGGGCTGCCATGTGACGATTCACTAGATCTCAATCTCCCTGTCCATGCATTAGATCCACTAGTAGAGGACTCTCTGGGTCCACTCAAGGCTTGAGATTGCTGCTCTGCATTTATTGGAGCATTCCCATTTCTTGCATCTGCATCTCCTACCATAACAGTTGGTGCATACCAGCTGCTCATTTCATCAAAAACAACATCTCTGCTCACTTGCATTTTGCGGGTGGAAGGGTTATAACAGCGATACCCTTTCTGGTGCTGAGCATATCCAATAAAGATGCATTTTTCTGCCTTTGGATCCAGCTTTGTTCTCTTCTCATCAGGAACATGAACATAAGCTATGCAACCAAATACCTTCAAGTGAGAAACATCTGGTTTTTGGCCTGTATACATTTCTTCAGGTGTCATGCCATGGACAGCTGTAGTGGGGGTTCTGTTCATAATATAAACAGCAGTTGCTACTGCTTCAGCCCAAAAAAAATCAGGCATGTTTTTCTCATTTAGGATCGCCCGTCCTACTTCTGCAATATGCCTGTTCTTCCTTTCTGCAACCCCATTCTGCTGAGGGGTAGACCTACATGAGTACTTCCTTTGAATTCCCTGTTCTTTCAGATATTCACAAAATTCTTCTGAAAAGTACTCTCCCCCTCCATCAGATCTTAGCACTTTAATATGCACACCTTTCTCTTTTTCAACCATGGCCTTAAAAGCCTTGAAATGGCTGAACACTTCACTTTTGTGCTTCATAAAATAAATCCACACCTTCCTAGTGTAGTCATCAATAAACGTCACATAATAATGGCATCCACCAATAGAAGCAGCTTTGGTTGTCCAAACATCTGAATGGATCACTTCCAAAGGTCTTCTGCTCACCTTAGCATTTTTGGGAAATGCATGTCTGGCCTGCTTACCCATTTGGCATGCTTCACATACCTTTTGCATTCCCTCAACTCTGAATTTAGGCAAACCTGCAACAATGTTTTTCGTTTGCATAGATTTCAGCCTTTGTATATTCACATGCCCAATGCGCTTGTGCCATATCTCAATATCTACAATGACACCTCTCCCATGCGCAAACATAGCAGCTTTTACCTCAGGCATATCAACATCCAAGGTGAACATTCTGCCATTTTTATTGCCTTTCGCAACCAAGCGGCACTTATTTTTCAAGTCCTCAACAAAACATCCATCAGGATTAAATCTAACCTGCAGACCTTGCTCAACCATCTGGCCAACTGAAACCAGGTTCTTAGTGATTTTTGGAACATGAAGTACATCTGCCAAGTACTTCGTTTTGCCATCCTGCATAGCCAATGGCACTTTACCAACCTGCGTAATTGGGTGCGCAGTATCATCACCTGTTTCAACATAACCTGGCTTATCCAAATTTCTAACATCATGAAACCACTCACCATGACTGGTCATGTGGTTAGAGGCACCTGAATCAACATACCAAACATCATTGCAAGCTGCAGCATCTCCTGACATGGAGTTAACCATATGCTGCATCACAAAAAGGTGCTCATTTCTGTCGTCACCATGCCCACTTGATGATGCATAGTTGCTTTGCTGCAACTTCCCACTTTTGATGTCATTCTGTTTTTTATAGCATGTATTCTCCTTGTGTCCAGGCTTTCCACAATAATAGCATTCTGTGCTGCTATTTACTTGCTGGTTCCTTTGCCATGAACCACGGCCTCTTTGGCTCCCCCTGCCTCTAGAACTACCACGTCCTCCTCCATAGGACTGGTTTTCCTGTTGTTGCTGTTGGTTCTGATTTCCTGCACGGCCACCAAAATGGCCTCTTCCTCTACCCCTGCCTCTACCTGTATTCGAGTAGAAAGCAGTCTCTTGAGAAGTTGAGGTGGCTGAACCACCATTCCTTTGCTCTTCACTCAGCAAGAGAGCAATAAGTTCCTGAAAATCAGGAAATGTTTCACGGACTCCAATGGATGTCCGAAATTGTGCATAATCTTTCCCAAGACCATTCAAGGTCATGGACACTAAGTCCTCATCATCAACAGGTGCTCCAATGGAGGCAAGAGAATCTGCAAGGCCTTTCACCTTCAAGGAATACTCATTTATATTCAGATTTTTCCTTTGCACATTGTGCAACTCCTGCTTTAGCTGCATCTTTCGTGCTTTGGTATTTGTGCTATACAGCTTCACCAATGTGTCCCATGCCTCCTTAGGCGTCTCTACATCCTGTACATGCACAATCATAGAATCTGAAATGCTAACAGACAGCCAATACAGGCATTTTCTGGCTTTTTCATGCCATTCTTTAAAGGCCTTCAATTCAGCAGGAGTAGGAGCAGCACCCAAAACTGGTTCTGTAGTTTCACCACTGATGTAATCCCAAACTCCCTTTCCCATAAGGAAGTTTGTCATCCTGAACTTCCATGCTTGGAAGTTGTTCTTGTCAAGCTTCTCACTGACAATGGTAGACAGATTCTCAGACATTTTACAAATCACGAATTGCAACAGCAACCTGTAAACACAGCAAATGCCTCACAAGGGCAAATAGCAAAATTTCTGCGAAAAGCCTCACAGGGGCAGATCTGCAACACTGACGAAAGTGGTATTTCACCACACAGTCACTTCCTAGTGACGATTTTGCATCAACAGGCAACAGGCATGAATCTGCAACTCCCAATATCTCTGCACACAGGCATACGATGCAATTTCTGTGGCACCTTTCCACCGACTAGCCGTGCGGTGGTCGCACAGCAAAAACAAGGCCTTTTTCTGAGTGCTTGCGAAGAACTTGCGCCTTCAAAACGGGCCCCGAAACTTGCGTTTTCAAAGAGGCCCCGAAACGCTGCCTATTTTAGGCATTCAGGCCCTAAAAGTAGTACCCCGTATCTTTGGACTTGCATATCCAAATGGGGTCATGTCATATATCAAATCGAATGGCAAGATCCACTTTAGATGGTTTTCATGTCCATTTTCTCCATCAACTAAAACTATATTCATCAAATAATGTTATTGATCAATTTTTGGCATACCCCCCCAAAATCAAGACCCCCATTGCAAAGAAAGGTAAAGAACACAAGTGCTTGTTCTTATGCTCATGAGACAACAAAATGCATGACATGGGAAACCAATGGGGTCTTACTTTTGATGTTTGTATGTATGTATGTATGTATATATATGCATGTACATACATACATACATACATACATACATACATACATACATACACATATATATATATATATATATATATGTATGTATGTATGTATATGTTGATGCATATATGTATATATTTATGTATATATTGATGCATACAATTTTGATATATGGAGAAAATGGACATGAAAATCATCTAAATTGGCTCTTGTCGTTTGATTTGATATATGACATGACCCCATTTAGATTTGTAAGTCCAAAGATACGGGGTCCTACTTTTAGGGCTTGAATGCCTGAAATAGGCAGCGCATTAACACGCTGCCTATTTCATGCATTTAGGCCTCAAAAGTAGGACCCCATTGTGTTGCCAATGGGGTCCTACTTTTGAGGCCTAAATGCATGAAATAGGCAGCGCGTTAACGCGCCGCCTATTTTAGGCATTCAGACCCTAAAAGTAGCACCCTGTATCTTTGGACTTGTATATCCGAGTGGGGTCATGTCATATATCAAATCGAATGGCAAGATCAAATTTAAATGATTTTCATGTCCATTTTCTCCATCAACTAAAACTATATTCATCAAATAATGTTGTTTATCAATTTTTGGCATACCCCCCCCCAAAATCAAGACCCCCATTTTGCTATATGTATGTAAGTATGTATATATGTATGTATATGCATACATATATATCTATATGTGTATATATATATGTGTGTGTGTGTGTGTGTGTGTGTTTGTGTGTATACACACACACATGTATGTATGTATGTATGTATGTATGTATATATATATATATATATATACATACATACATGTGTATATATTGATGCATATATTGATGCATATCTATACTAGTTACAGAGTGTCGGCCAATTATTTCACTTGAATCATGCTCCTCTTATGCTTGAGTTTATGGTCACGTATTGAGTTTAACATAATAGTCTACAGGATACTGGATGAGCACTCAACATAGTGGTTAGATGCATTCATTTCTAGTTCCGATAGAACTATCATTCAGACATTAGTCATAATAGAAGTATGGAGGGCTAAAATCCTTTTTTGGCTCCCTAAGTTTTTTAAAGCATGGTATTGTCTAGATTACATAGGTATTTTCACTAAGCAAAATTAATACTTATGATGAAAATGTGTTTTTTTTCTTTTGACATAGTTAGTTCTGTTTCCATGTTTTTGGATCGAATGTATGGATGATCTTCTGCAAGCATAAAAGACATGATATGTATATGTAGCACATGATCATGTTTACATATTTTTAGTCATATATTCTACCTTGTGATCTATCGTGGATGTTCAATCTGAGTAGTGTTTGCTTTTTTTATCACAAATTTTATGTATTGTTATGTCTCTACCTCTCCACAACGACTCAAATTGATAGTATGGGGATGAAAGAGAAGTTAATTGTGAGTTTCAGGCATGCCTTCATTGTTGGAATATGTTTAATTTGCTTATGATCACATCAATTGTTCCAATGATATTGAGGGGAATAAGATGCTGGATGAGGTTCTCGCTCGCTTGAAACCTATTTAATCTTGCTCGCTTATTTGGGGCTGCTCGCTTTTCTCCGCTCACTTTTTGGTAATCCTCCTCCTCCATAGGACTGGTTTTCTTGAATTTGTTGCATATTCTGATTTCTGCCACGGCCTCCAAATCGGACTGCTCTACCTCTGCCTCTACTTCTTCCAGCATTTGAGTAGAAGACAGCTTTTTTTGAAGTTCCTCCTGAAGAAGATGCACCACCATTTCTTTGCTCCTCAGAAATTAGAAGAGCAATCAACTCCTCAAAATCAGGAAATTTCTCACGGACGGCAATGGATGTCCGGAATTGTGCATAATCCTTTCCTAGACCATTCAAGGTCACAGAAACTAAATCATCATCTTCCACTCGTGACCCAATAGAAGCAAGTGCATCTGCAATCTTCTTCACCTTCATGTGGTAGTCATTGATGCTCATATTTTCTCTCTGCACATTATCTAACTCCTGCTTGAGTTGCATTTTCCTGGCTTGCGTATTTATGCTATACATTTTTGTCAAAGTATCCCACGCCTCCTTCGGCGTTGCTTGCATCCTGAATATGCACAATCATAGAATCTGAAATGCTGATAGACAGCTAGTACATAACTTTTCTGGCTCTCTCATGCTAGCCTTTAAATGCCTGCAACTCCTGTTGATTGGGAACATTAGGAATAACTGGTTCTTGTTCAGCTCGAGTAATGAACTCCCAATAGCCTTTTCCCTTAAGGAAATTCGTGATTCTAAAATTCCATGCTTAGAAGTTGTTCTTATTAAGCTTTTCAGTGACAATCTGTGAAAGAGCATCAGACGCCATTACAGAACATTGCAAAATATTCTGTCACTGCAAAAAAACACAACTTCTGCCTCACAAGGGCAAATCTGCAAAACTGATGAGAGTGGTATTTGACCACACAGTCACTTCCTAGTCACGATTATGCATCAATAGGCAATAAGAATGATTTTTTCACTCCCAATATCTATGTGCACAGGCATACCATGTAATTTTTGCAATAACTTTTCGCTGACTTGCAAAACAGTGGTCGCATAGCAAAGATAGGGCACTTTCCTAAGTGCTTGCGAAAAACTTTCGCCACCCAAACGGGCCCCGAAATGGCCTCGAATCAAAAAGATAATTTCACACAAGGATTTGCCCTATCCCATAGCATATACTGCCCTCTCTCCACACCGCGAAGGGCGTCCCAATCTGAGACAGTGCACTCTTGCACTTTCCGGCTGTGCTACCTGTAGCGATTTGCTCCCAAACTCGAAAAAAAAGGAAAGCAACACTGATCCTCTTACTAGGACACCGCGAACTTGGTTTGCTTTCTTGAGCTCCTTACCACAAACCGAGCTCTGATACCATGTGCAGAGAGTGGGAGAGAAGGAAGGAGTCTCACTTGTAGCTTTCTCACATACACAATGGGGGAAAATACACAAAGGTGGAGGCTGAAAACAGTTTTTCCTCTTCTTAGTTGTGAAAGCCAAAAAAACTCTAAGTACAAAAGAATAGGTGAACCCTATATGTGGGTCTCAAACCAAAATCAGTTAAGTAAGGTGGCATACTAACTGAGCCACTAACTAGAGTACATAAAGATAGTTGTCATCCAGCTATTATTCATGGGCGGTGTACCAACTACATCTGCAGCTAACAAGTCGGTTACATAAATGTACAACGGTCACCCTAGCATATCACGAGTGGAGCTCGATATCTCAACATTGCATAGGGCTCAGAATGGGGAAGAGGATGGAGGCAAAATTTGAAAGATGAAGAATGAGGGGGTGGAGTGGGTTTTCATAGGAAATGAGTTTAGGTTTAGGGTTAAACCCTAAACTCTTCCCGAGTCGTAACTTTTGGTTAGCTTGGTTTGCTCTTCTGCAAAAAGGTGAAATGATTGAAATTGCAAGCTATACCATTTGTGTCCACTACCTAGCATGATTGTTTATCAAGTGGCTTCTATTTAAGAAATAAAGGAATTTTCTTAAGGTAGTAACCCAAGGTTGATGCTTGGGGTTGATATGTTTGGCTAGAAATGGAAAAAAAATTTACTCTCCTTGCCCTTGAGTGTTATTTTCATGAAAGTTTGAAGTAGTTTGTTTTTTACACATACTTGCATATGTTTACTCGTTACTTGAGACACTAGTCTCCCCGACAGCGGTGCCAAATGTTGGCTCTTTCCTATGGCTTCCGTAAGAAGAGAAGGGTTTTCCCAATATGCAGGGTTCCAAGGCTTTTTGTCACCTATAGATATATTGGGGTTGTCGTTTGTAGTATACGTGTAGCTTAGGACCTCGAGTTGTGTTCCAGTGAGAGATGTAGGCTTAAGTGTGGTAAGCAAACATAGTGCATGCATGTGTAAAAGGAATGTGTATCATCATGGTTGAGGTAATGAAGGCTTTCGCCTTCATTGGGGGTTGCAGGGTTTAGGAGGAGTTTAAGGATTAGAAGGAGGTTCCATAGATTAGAAGGAGGTTCCAGGGTTTAGAAGAGGTTCCAGGGTTAGGAGGTTTCATGGTTTAGAAGAGGTTTCAGGGTTAGAAGGAGGTTCCAAGGTTTAGAAGAGGTTCCATAGTTTAGAAGAGGTTCCAAGGTTCAGGGTAGAGTACATGGTGGAGAACTCGTCTCCCTCATAGATCATAGAGATTAAGGGTTGAGGAACTAAGGGTTTAGGGGGAGCATAGGAGTGGGAGAGGAAGAAGGTGTAAGAGCATGGGGGAAAGAAGAGAGAGGAGGGAGGAGGAGGAGGAGGGAGGAGGAGGAGGAGGAGGAGGGAGGAGGAGGAGGAAGAGGGAGGAGGAGAAGGGAGGAGGTGGAGGGAGGAGGAGAGGGAGAGGATGGGTTGCAAGGTTGGAGGAGAGGGGAGGAGGAGTTGCAAGGTTAGGACATGCTTTAGGACGTGGAGTGCAAGGAAGCATGGACACTTGAGACAATTGCTTGAAATACCAAAGTAGAACTCAACACAATGCCCCAAAGAGTGTGGGCTTCATTCCATTATGGGGTATTTAAACAAGTTGGAGAGCTTCTCTCTCTGCATGTAGGAATTGTAACACATTCTCTCTCTACATGAACTTGCATATAGAAGTTGCATGTAGAAGTCATATGTAGAACTTTCATGTAGAATTCGCATGTATAACTCACATGTAGGAGTCGCATGTAGGAGTTGCATGTAGAAGTTATATGTAGAACTTGCATGTAGAACTCACATGTACAACTCGGTTGATCAATCAAAGGATGCCTAGTCAAAGGTTGACAGGTCAAAGATTAATCAATCAAAGGATGATGCTCAAATAAGCCAGAGTAGGTCAATTGGTTTATTGGCCAAATGACTCATTGGGTCAGCCTAAACCAACCCTATATAAAGGGCTTCTTGGGCCCTTTGCTGGTGTTCAATCCAATGCCCATCTCACAGCAAAGATAGCTCCCTACCTCACCATATCCATCCCTTGCCTCCTCTAGATGAAAATTCCCAATAGTTGGCTATAGTCCAACATCAGTTTGAGGCAAATATCATGTTGTTTCAATAGCTCACTCCATAGTTTTTCCTGTAAGAGCCTCTACAACTCTTCTTTTCCTCCATTTTCTCTTACTCACATTTCTATGTTTCAGTTCAGTTTCTACTTCCTTCATAGGCACCCTACAATCCCATGGACATCACTATCCTCAACGTGATCCTTGTAGTAGTGGTTCTCATCCTAAGATGTGGATAGGATTGAGACCTCGTTCTATGTTGAAGATGTTGGGTGTATTCAAGTTCTCTAAAGTGAAGTAAATTCCCCTACACATTATAGGGGGTGCCTTAGTGGGTATAGGGACCCAATGGGTTGTTGAACACCCTCTCTCTCTCTCTCTCTCTCTCTCTCTCTCTCTCTCTCTCTCTCGATTTCTCTCCCTCTCCCCCCCCCCCTCTCTCTCTCTCTCTCTCTCTCTCTCTCTCTCTCTCTCTCTCTCCCTCCCTCCCTCCCTCCCTCCCTCCCTCCCTGCCTCCCTCCCTCCCTCCCTCCCTCCCTCTCTCTCTCTCTCTCTCTCTCTCTCTCTCTCTCTCTCCTGCCCCCCTTTTAGCGGTGTGATTGAAGTATCTCCCATGAATGTTGAAAGAATGGTCTTGCTATTATTGTGTGAACGATTACTTATTGTATCTTACTTGAAATACTTATTAGTACTAGTAGTCCTTTCCAACCAATTATCTCCATATATGTCACTCTCTTATGTGCACCTAAGCTTGCTAAAGTATATGCAAGATTTAAGATAGACCACCAATGTGCTTGCAGGAAGTCATTGTCTTCATTAACTGATTTATTAGAGGGAATTTTAAGGAGTTAGCTTCTCCTACATTTCATTTGTTTTGAATGTTAAAGAGACCACCACTTGATCCAAGATAGACCACTTTGAAGTTAGGATAAGACCAAATTTATTCTCAAAGATGACATTCATGCATCTAAGACATTGCAAAATCATCTATGACCAACCGAGTGCCCCAACCTATCACAATGTTTTGACTCTAGAATGGAGTAAATCAACCTTAATTACCTTGTGGAGCACCCCCTAGATTGACATTAGATTATATTTAATGGATAGTTAGAACTTTTTAAGAGGTGAGAGGTAGACAAGTCGAGCCACCTCTAACTATAAAGCAAAATTATAGTTATTGAGAGACATTGTATCAAGCATGCAGTCAATCCTAAATTAGTCCCATGAAGGTAATTTATTTTGATATGTATGAAAATCTAGGATTGAAGTTGTCATGTCAAGTATTTTAAGCTATAAGAATGGCTAACAACTTGAATGAGGTGTCCAAAGGGATGCTATATCAGGTCCCAATCAAGATTGCAAGATTTCAAACTCTTTGTGATGTCCAAGTATTGCAAATGGTTTGACAAGCTCAATAGTCCTTTTGGGATAGGCCCTAAATTATTTGGGATAATTTTCAAATTGATATTCCTATGGGAAGCATCAGTTTGTAAAAAGGCAAAGATTGAATTATACTAGATGCCTATTTTGGCTGGAGTCTAACAGAGTCGATTTAGTGAACTGAGTACATGGCTACAATGTAAGAGCATACTATGCCTACCTCTAATGAATAAAAAGAATAAGAAGAGCTATTAGAAGCAAAAAGTTGTTAATAAGATAGAGCACAGTGATTCAACTCCATTCTCATCGTGTTAAAGAAGAATGATAATCTTTGGATCAATGCCAAGAATGTGAATGTCACCACAATTTGAGATCTTGTCCCTACAATCGACCTAGATAGTTCTAAAAAGTATGTAGGTTAAAAAGCATATAGCTTCTTAGCTAGCAACATTCATTGCAAGTAATGCATCTTCTATATCCATGGCATATTTTCCTCCACTTCTATGCATTTTGGCTTGCACTCCTTTGTGACTTTGCTCTGTGCCATCACTATTTGCACCACCTTGCCTTTGTTCTCAATTGTGAATATATCATTTTCCCAATTGTGCACAAATTTTAACCATGACCTTCACAGCAACATGGGCTTTCCTTGCTCTCTCCATTTTGACCACTATAAATGTAAATGTGAAGTAAGCTCTATTTATCTTGTTGCATACATCATAGCATACCTTTTGGGATCACCAACCTTAATCTGCCATACAAATCTAGAAGGTTTCAAGTTCTTCATCTTGATTTATTTAATGATTAAGTTGATTTTATAGCCTCCATGATCTTGTGGCTCCTGAACTTGACGTAAGTCATTGGCACTTCTTTGTCCAAAATTTTCATCTCAAGCACCTCTACTCTAGTGGTTAATGTTTCTTCCCCACTATTTGGTTTCAAGATCAAGCAAATGTTAGAACAAATTGATGAAGGTATACCTATGGTTGTGTGTGTGTGCTTGTGTGTCCATGTGTGTGACCACCTGTGTGGTGAGTGTGCCTGTAGTAGGTGTGATTGATTATGTGTCAATTAGTAGGTGGGAGTGTGGAAGGTTCTAGTGTATGATTGAGAGATTCATGGAGAGATCAGTGGAGTGATTTGTGGATCTGGGATGCTCTCTCTTGAGCTCACATACAATGTATCACTGGCCTATATATTAGTACTTCCTCTCATGAATAAGATACACTTTCTCCTTCATTGTTGATCTCATCATGTCTTCCTTTGAGTTACTTCATTTGGTATCAGAGCAATATGATCCACCATGAGCCTAGTAGCCCAAATCCTAGTTAGATGCCATGTGTCATAATCTCCTTCATCTTCTTCAAACTCACCTTCTTCCTCATCTTCTTCTTCTCTCTTATATCTATTTTTCTTTAAGCTTAGTTCTCCTCATCCACAGCTTTGTTTGCTCCATCCTTTCTACTGGAGATACTTCATATTAGGGCGAATCCACACCACGAACGGCTCGTCCTAATTCAACGTATTCTACTCGACATTGTCTCTGCAAAAGTTGCCAAAATTTTGCCACTTTGTCTTAGTTCTCTCTGATGGAAGTATATCTTGCAAAACCCTTCTATGATCAGCTGACGTCACAAGGAGCCTCCCTATCAGTTTTGGTAATAAATGTTGGAGTATTCAAAGAGTTCTGGCCATTTTTTGTCTCAGCCTTCTATTGCTTCTATCTAACAACCTGCACAAGAATTTCGCCTCTGCTTGTAGCTGCTGATAGGTGACCCCTAGAACTTCTTTTTGCTACAAAAGCCCTTTGAGATCTTGTTCCATCAAGTCGAATTTCATGGTCAAAGGACTACTGCAATTTCTTCTCTGATTTTGGTCAAAATTTGTTGCAAAAGGTGTTGACTAGTCAACAAAAATTGGGGCTTTTACTGTTTTCTAGAAGTATACTGAGTATTTGTGTTGCTTGAAGCAGTTTTTGATGCATGACAAGTCTAGAATCATCATTATGTTCAAGATACTTCTACTCAAAACTCGATAAGTTTGAGAGAGGGACAGTTGTAGCTTGGACACTTGTAGATTAGCAAACTAGAATCAAGTTTGTCCTCATGACTATCTTTGATGAATGTTTCTTTGATCATCTTCCATTGTTGCTTGAAATGAATGTCATATATATGGATGACATAATCATGGCATTTGTGCCACTTATAAAGGGAGTAGACACTGCCTACAAAGGTAAGAACTTCCCTATGACTACTAGAGGTAATCCATTCTTGGTTTCATTACTCACAAATCAAGGGAAATATATGAAGACCAAGATGATTATTGAAGATGCAGTAAAGGACAAGGATCAGAAGGGCTACACCAAGAAACTCTCCAATGACAATGTACCACACTATGGTAGCTTGGAAAAGAAGAAGGAAAATGACAAGACATGCCATCAAAGGGGGGTATTTCCCCACATCTTCAATTTAGAATTTTTGTGTGTGTGGTCATCAATAAGGGTTCTATGCCTTGGGATGTCCCCCTGAAAAGATTGTATTGGGTTTTGCAAGGGTTGCTAGTCATTTTGTCAAGAAACCTCCAAGAGATATTGTAAACCAGGGACCAAAATTGGAGTGAGATCATGTTGGAGCTAGGGTGTCCAAATGAGTCTACTACCAATGTAACTTAGAGTGATTCTAGGTCGGGATCATGTGTGTTGCCACCAGAGGTGGGCAAGCCATGAAGTTTCCCATAGACTACTACTAGGGGTCAAGGTTATCAATTTTTGGGGGGGTGTTAGAACAAATTGATGAAGGTATACCTATGGTTGTGTGTGTGTGTGCTTGTATGTCCATGTGTGTGACCACCTGTGTGGTGAGTGTGCCTGTAGTAGGTGTGATTGATGATGTGTCAGTCAGTAGGTTTGAGTGTGGAAGGTTCTAGTGGATGATTGAGAGATTCATGGAGAGATCAGTGGAGTGATTTGTTGATCTAGTATGCTCTCTCTTGAGCTCACATACAATGTATCACTAGCCTATATATTGGTACTTCCTCTCATGAATAAGATACACTTTCTCCTTCATTGTTGATCTCATCATGTCTTCCTTTGAGTTACTTCAGCAAAGACATCCTTTGCAATGCAATGGGGAGCACTTATAGATTAATGCCCTTTGGGTTGTGTAATGCAAGATGAAAATTTTGAAGGGTAATGTAGACTAGCAAACATCTTAGTGATAATGGCATCATCGCAGCTAGTAAATACTCACTTTCCACCAAGAAAAGGCCTTGGACAGTGCCTTAATCATATATGTCCCACTAGCCTCTTTGCTTGGATGCACTACAGTCTTTTCATGAGTCACATGATTTGAAGGTCAATCTTGGTAAAATCAAGATTATGATCTTGGTCAATCTTTGTAAAACCAAGATTATGATCTTCAAGCTGCTATGCATCACGAGTAGTCCACTTTTGATGGGTCATCGGTTGAGATTCTCTCATCATACACATACTTGGGGGACCTCTTTTTTGGACCTATTTTCACTATGAGACCGATGATGCAAGCTCGCTTGAATAGAGGGTACCCCTCGTTGGCTAGACTAGAAAGGCAATGTTTTCGCTCACACTTTAAGGATCATTGGACCAAGGGCTTACTTTTGGCCTCTTTGGTCCACCCAGCGAGAATGTATGGTAGTCCCTACTAGGGGCCAACCTTGTCATGTACAGAGTGGGCTTGTGTGGATCACCTATAGGTCCTCATGTTATCACAGATGATTTTCATAGTAAGCCATCAATTCATCTAGGATGAGTTTGCGTTGGTTCCATTGCAACTCAGTGCAGCATTTCAGGTCATCACCTACCTATATCGAGTCAAGGGATACAAGGATTGCGCCTCTGGAGGTATTAGATTACTATGGCTAAGCATTGTCCTCTTCTATGGCACTATGAGCTACAAGTGACCAGAGATGCTAGTTTGCACATAGAGAAGTGGTTTGAGTGACTGGGGCTCCACATGGATAAACTTTATCCCTTCTTACACAACATTGACATGGCATTCTCCCCACTCCAATATCATGACATCAACCAGGTCATACGTGAGGATCTTTTGAAGCTACATACATTTTGGACGTAGTTGGAATCAAATGAGCTCCCGGTGAAGCTCACCTTCTATAGAGATCATTACCTACATATATCAGAGGAGAGGTTTATTGACCCACTAGGATATACTTGGATTCATCTACCCCATTCGCTAAGGTATCTGTTGGGTAGTTTCTCTCTTCACATAGACTCCATATTGAGAGTGGCAGGGTAGAGGGTTCCTAGGGAGAGGTGCATATGCAAGTTGTGTGACCTATAGGAGATTGATTCTGAGGAGCATTTCATTTGTATATGCTCAGTGTACTATGAGGTTCAAGGGTGCTTCTATTTCCTATTCAGAGATAGCTTTAGGTTGTTATCTCGCTTCCTCTTTTTTCCAAACCACAAATGCTTGGCCACCTTCATTCACGAGGCAGCCAGACATCATGAGTGACTACTTCAATCACAGAGATAGGAGAAGGGTACCCTCATAGGCTCTTCTCAGAGCATGATCACTGAGTTCTTTTAGCTGGATCATATAGGCTCTCACCCCACAGGCCTTCACCATGACCACGACCCAAAGCCAGTGACATGACAACTCACACAGAGGGTTGATGCACATATTACACTTGGGGATATTCCTTGCTTGTTTAGAGTTGGAGTGCGACCAACAACAGACGCTGTAGCCCTTGTTAGACGTAGAGCCATGACCAAGAGATAGCGTAGGACTGTGCCCACAGATAGCCAGTAGCAATTGATGCTCCCACTCCCTCACCCTTGACAAGGGGAGATAGAGGGGACTAGTTGGGACACTATAGCATATTTCACTTTGTACTCTAACAATAGATGATCTAATGATGAGGATGATAGTGATGGTGTAAAGGATTATTCTAATATGACTATGTAGCATTTAGCTTTTTATCTGTGTTGATGCTTGATTAGTAGCTCCACTCTTTTAGCTTGCTTGTATCAGGTTTCTCATGTTACATATGCTCAATGCCCCACCCTCCTGGTAACCACCAGTGGTCCAAGGTGCTCAAGTTGTAAGGCCCCCATATGAGGAGAAGCCATGTGTGAGCCCAGGACACTGGATGGATCCTGACTTGATCCTGACTTGCATGTAAGATGAGGTCTATCAATGAGATTGTTGATGGTAGAAAGGTGATTATGTGGGAGCCCCTTATTCTTGCTAGGGCCTAGGGGCCAGCTGGCCCCTAGATGGGGGGTCATAGGGGGGCCAGCGGCCTCCCTGGTGGGCGTTCAGGGGCGGGAGCCCCCAAGGCGATGGTATAGGGAATATTCCTTGAATATTCCATGGACGACTAGTCAGTTCCACCGACTAGGTTGATTGGTCGGCTCCACCAACTAGGTCGACTGGTCGACTCCACCGACTACGTTGATCCGACTACCGCCCTCATTGCATCAAATCAGTTCATATCAGATCAGATCTTCTAGCTAGTAGCTCTTCACCTAGTATCTATCTAGATCACCATCTAAGCTCCATTGTGGGAGCGAACGGGTGGACGGAGCCATCATCTATACTACATCAGTATTAAAGGAAAAGTTTATTCCTCTCGAGTTTTTGCTGTGTACTCTCTATTATTTGTTCAGTTTCTGTTCCGCTGCGTCGTGTAATTTAACATGGTATCAGAGCCTAGGCGGCTGTAAGGTTCAAAGAATAGAAGAGAGGCGAGGGCTTCAACAGCATACGGAGTGATGGCAACAGGAAGCGGCTCGAGTTCAACTACTACTGTTGCACCAACAATCCAGGCCTTGAGAATTCGCCCACCAGCCTTCACTGAAGGCAAGCTAGATGGTACGAACTACACTCTGTGGAAGTTTAAAATTACATTCTAGATTCATATGAGCTTCTGGAGACAGTACTGGGGACTGGCCCAAAACCACAAGGAACCCCCGACCCAGCAAATCCGAGGAGTACACACAATACCTTCTAATGCTGACCTTCTACGAGCTTGATAACGCAGGAACACAGATGCTCTATGTGCCCTGGTTACAAGTACTACTGGTAGTGTTTTGACCTTGATTCAGCATACATCTAAGGCAATTGTGGCCTAGAACATATTGAAGAGTCAGTATGAGACGCGGAATCAGACAAGGATCCAGAACTTGGAGAATTAGCTCGCAGTTGAGAAGTTTAATGAAGGAGAGACAGCGGAGGTGTTCATAACCCGAATCAAAAATATGCGTGACTAGATGGCTGGTGATGGGATACAAAAGACTAGCGAAGAGCTAGCTCGACGGTGTCTCCGGATATGTCCACCAAGGTTTGATGGACTGGTAACAGCGCTTAACACTTAGGTGAGACCCCAACCATGTGCTTTACTTATGGAGGAGGAATTGAGGCTTAAAGCTCGAGATGGAGGCGGCAATGGAGATGCTGCTTTCTCTGCCACTGTGAAAGGCAAAGGTGGTTCCTCCACCAAAGGTGAGTCCTCTACTAGTGGTGACAAAAAGAAGAAGGGCGTCAAGAAGAAGTTTCAGGGAGAATGCTTCTACTGCAAAAAGAAGGGCCATATGATTGCAGATTGCCGAGTCAAGAAAGCAGATGAAAAGAATGGTATCCTAAAGAAGACAGATAAGGGGAAAGAGATAGCTAACACAGCGGAAGCAGAGTTGGATCTATATCTGGCCATTGAGGAAGAGTGTTCCTCAGTTCAAGAAGCTTCAACCAGTGATTCATGGGTGTTGGATAGTGGTGCCTCCCGTCACATGACCTGCAAGAAGGGTCTATATTGTTCCATGCAACCTCTATAGGAACCCATCACCGTGACGGTTGGTAATAATGCAAAATGCCCTGTTGAGGGTACAGGTACGGTTTCATTTGTTTCTGTGAATGGAGATGATAAGAAACTATCTAATGTGCTGTATGTTCCACAAATCAAGAGAAATTTGCTATCAGTTTCTTCCATAACTAACCTTGACCATGAGGTGAGGTTCAACAAGAGGAGCAAAAATTCTAGATAGTGCAGGCAATCTTGTTGGCACAAGAGTAAGGAGGAACAACCTTTATGAGCTAAGTGCTCTTACAGCCACCGCTGGAGTGGGCACAAGTAGACTTTGGCATGAAATATTCGGCCACATCGGATTTCCAGTGCTGAAGGAGATGCAGAAGCAAGGTATGGTTGCTCACTTACCTGCAGTCACAGAAATCAAAGAACCGTGTGAACCTTGCATGATGGGCAAGCAACAAAGAAAGGCATTACCACAAGAAAGGAAGAATGGAGCAAATGCTCCTCTAGAGTTGGTGCATGTTGACTTGTGCGGTAAGATGCCTACACATGCCTTGGGGGGATCTTCCTATTTTTTATTGATTGTCAACGACTATAGTAGGAAGATGTGGGTGTACTTTATTTGCAAAAAGGCTCAAGCTTTTGGTAAATTTAAAGAATGGCTACAGCTTGTTGAAAATGAAACAGGGAGAAAAGTGAAGAAAATCAGATCAGATGGTGGTGGTGAGTTTGTTTCTATAGAGTTTGGAGATTTTTGCAAGAGCAAAGGGATCAAGCGACAAACGACGACACCACATACGCCTCATCAAAATTCGGTTGTTGAACATCAAATGCGGACCATGGTGGAGATGGGGAGGTGTATGTTGAAAGGTGCTGGACTACCAAACCACTTTTGAGCTGAGGCTGTCAATACTGCGGTTTACATCCTTAATTGTAGCTATACAAAGGCACTCAAAGGTAAAACACCACATGAGGCTTACATCGGTAAGAAGCCATCTGTCTCCCACTTCAGAACGCTTGGGTGTGAATGCTATGCGCATGTACCAGACAAAGAGAGAAACAAGCTACAACCAAAAAGCACCAAATGTATCTTCTTAGGCTATTGTGATGAGAAGAAAGCCCATAAGTTGTATGACCAAGAGGCAAAGAAGATCATAGCAAGCTGCAATGTAGTGTTCAGGGAGCAGCCACATGCAGTGGAGGCAGAGAAGAGCTCTTCCACTTTATCATCAAGCGAAGAGGCAATTCACTATGGACCTATCCCAAGAGCTATAAAGGAGGAGGAAATATCAGATGATGAAGGTATAAGTCACCAACCTGTTGTTACACCACCAGAAAAGCCATTGCCGCAATGGGTAAGGCAGCTCTATGACCATGATAACCAGATGCCTATGTCTGTTGAGTAGCATGCAGATGGACCAAGGCAGTCTCAGAGAATCGAGGAACAAAGGAGGGCTTCTGCTCACATAGTCCATATGGCCTTGATGGCTGAGATTATTGTAGAAGTAAAGGAACCTGCGAGTTTGGAGGAAGCACTTGCAGACCGAGATTGGAAAAATGCTATGCAAGTAGAATATGACAGCATCATGAAGAATGAAACTTGGGAGCTGGTAGATCGACCACCTAACAGAAAGGTTATTGGCACCAAGTGGGTTTGGAAGGTAAAGTACAAGGTTGATGGGACTTTGAAAAAGTACAAAGCCAGATTGGTTGCACAAGGATTTTCGTAGGTTAAAGGGTTTGATTTTTAGGAATCTTTCACTCCGACTACCAGAATGACCACTATTCGCATAGTACTATCAGTCGTTGCTCATAAAAAGTGGCCAGTTTATCAAATGGATGTTAAATCAACATTCTTGAATGGTGACCTCAAGGAGGAGGTGTACATGGCTCAGCCACTTGAGTTTGAGGCCCCCCATTCTGAGAACAAGGTATGTAAGCTCAAGAAGGCTCTGTACAGGCTGAAATAGGCCCCAAGAGCATGGTACCAATGGATAGACAAATTCTTTCATAAATTAAACTTCAAAAGATGTGCCTCAGATGCTAACTTGTATGTGTACAGGAAAGGTGGAAAAACTGCTATTATTGTTCTATATGTGGATAATCTCCTTATTACAGGTGACTATGAAGACATGATCCAGCAAACTAGAAAGGTGTTGAGCACAGAGTTTGAGATGACAAACTTAGGAACTTAGGCTTGATGCACTACTATTTGGGGATTGAAGTCTGGCAAGAGCCAGGCAAGATCTTCATCTCTCAACAAAAATATGCAAGGGAGATCTTGAAGGCATTTGGTATGTCCGAGTGCAAGGAGATAGCTACACCTATGGAGGTAAATGCGAGGTTGTCTATGGAGGATGCCTCACCACTAGCAGACATCGGGAGGTACAGGAAGTTGGTCGGCAGTCTCATCTATCTATGCAACACCAGACCGGACATCAGTTTTGCTATTGGCGTTTTGAGCAGGTTCTCCAATAAGCCCCAGGAGAATCATTGGAATGTAGGGATGCGGGTGCTCAGGTATGTGAAGGGCACTCTTGATTATGGCATCACCTATGGTACGAGCACTTCCTTAGCTGGTCATTGTGACTCAGATTGGGCTGGAGATGTTGATTCTAGGAAATCAGTTTCAGGATATTGTTTCTCTTTAGGTTCAAGTATCTTCTCTTGGATCAGTAAGAAACAACCAACAGAGGCATTGTCTTCTACCGAGGCTGAGTACAAGGCAACATGTTTTGCTGCATGTGAAGCAGTGTGGCTGAGGAGGATCTTATGGCACATGGGAGTGCAAGAGGATGAGGCAACTCTGCTGAGGTGCGACAATCAAAGTTGCATGGCCATTGCTAAAAATCCAGTGTTTCATGCATGCACAAAACATATAGAGATTCACTATCACTATGTGTGTGATTTGATCGAGGATGGGATAGTGGAGTTGGTCTACTATCCAACAGAGCAAAATGGAGCAGATATCTTCACTAAGGCACTCGGGAAGGATCAGCTTCACGGTCATCTTCAGAGACTCGGCATTGGGCCGAGAAGGTAGTTCACCTACGAGTGGACATTGAGGGGGGGTGTTAGATATGCTCAATGCCCCACCCTCCTGGTAACCACCAGTGGTCCAAGGTGCTCAAGTTGTAAGGCCCCCATATGAGGAAAGCCATGTGTGAGCTTGGGACACTGGATGGATCCTGACTTGCATGTCAAATGAGGTCTATCAATGAGACTGTTGATGGTAGAAAGGTGATTGTGTGGGAGCCCCTTATTCTTGCTGGGGCCTGGGGGCTAGCTGGCCCCCAGCTAGGGGGTCATAGGGGGGCCAGCGGCCTCCTTGGTGGCAGTTCGGGGGTGGGAACCCCTGAGGCGATGGTATAGGGAATAGTCCTTGAATATTCCATGGACAACTAGTCGGTTCCCCCGACTAGGTTGACTGGTTGGCTCCACCGACTAGGTCGACTAGTCGACTCGACCGACTACGTTGATCCGACTACTGCCCTCATAGCAATAAAGAGGTGACCTCCCTAGTCCATTGTATCAGATCAATTCAGATCAGATCAGATCTTCCAGCTAGTAGCTCTTCACCTAGTATCTGTCTAGATCACCATCTAAGCTCCACAATGGGAGCGCACGGGTGGACGGAGCCATCATCTGTACTACATCAGTATTGAAGGAAAAGTTTATTCCTCTCCATTTTGCTGTGCAGTCTCTATTCTTTGTTCAGTTTTTGTTCCACTGCGCCATGTAATTTAACATCTCACAGTCTCATAGACCCATCGGACTTCTAAAGGCTTTAATAAAAACTCTCTCTCTCTCTCTCTCTCTCTCTCTCTCTCTCACACACACACACACACACACACACACACAGAGCACATGCACACACACACACACACAATCACACCCACACCCGTACACACACACACACACACACACACAAACATGCATGCAAATGCACATGCACATGTGCATGTGCACAAGTACACACGTGCATGCATGTGTGCATGCACACACACGCATGCATGCATGCATGCCCATGTATATGCATGTGCTCGTACACACACATGCACACATACACACACACACATGCTCGCGCTCATGCTCGCATGCGCGCACACACACAACACATGCGTGTGTGCATGCAAATGCACAACGCATGCGTGCATGCATGTGTGTGTGTGTGTGTGTGTGTGTGTGTGTGTGTGTGTGTGTTGTGTGAGTGTGTGCGAGCGCAAGCACAGGCACACACATGTGTGTCACACACACACACACACACACCCGTGTGTGTGTGTGTGTTTGGATTTAATAATCCTATCAATAAATGAAGCGTATAATTAATTTAGTCATTTGGATAATTATAAAAAATTGCATATGAGAAATGGATTGATATTTTTAGGAAAACTAAATTAGAGTAACTTTTGACAATATTGCAATCCAAATTTTTGGTAAGGAAAGCAAGAGGATTGGCAATAGAACTTTTCTTTATTTCGAGTTTGCAAACTTAAGCAAAGAATCAGTACAAAAGTGTTGAATCCATCAGGTAGTTCAGGCTCCAAGGTCAGGGTCTAGTTACCTACTACCATCCAGACTAAACAATGTGTTAGAACATCATAGTTTTATGAGGGAAGACAAGTAATGCCTGTAAGCCCCAGCTTGTTATCTCCTATACCACAGAGCGAGACCCCTATCAAGATTCTAAAATGAAAAAAGATGAAGCATCAAAAAAAATTTTAAAAAGATTGAGGATCTCGCATCCATACAAAAGTTAAATTCATTTCTTTAAACGATATACCAAAGGATGGTCCACCTTTTTACGTGAAAAAATTTTCAAGGGGGGTAGTCCACACCCTTGCAAAAAAAAGGCAAGTACAGCAAAGTAATGGCATCTCTACAATAAGGAAAAAATAAATGAAAACGAAAAAAATAAAAATTATAAGAAAATACCATTAAATTAACTAAGCATTTAAAGAGAAAATAAATGAGTTATAGGTTAACACACAATTTTATTAAAGTGCATAGAAAATTCAAGGGCTTATATACTATGAGATCCTTTTAAAAACGGAAGAAAAAGATTACAAAAGGTACAAAGATATGCATATCAGCTTCTCCATCAATATACCCCTGTGAAAATGCATCCTTGACTTCAATTTGATACACTCTTTTGTGATATATAAAAAACATTAACCACAAGTCAAGTTGATACATTCTTTTATTATATATTCAAACAACATAAACCACAAGTCTCATGCTGCCCATCATTATCACTAGAAAAGCTTTTTCCTCATATCAAATTCACATTATTGTGCAAAGCTCTTGAAACTAGGCTTGCTTGATTCTCTTCTTAATACCTTACTTTAATTTTCAATTTTGTAGAGACAATTTGAGCGATTGGCATTTGTTTGAAGGTAAGGTAACTAAATATCAAGTTGGCTAAGATAATAGGAAATTTCTAAAATTGTATTGCTTGCAAACTAACTAAGTTGTTCATAGCATCTTAGGTGCAAAGGTCAAGTACTTCAAATATCTAAAGTTTAACAAGGAGGGTCCACGTAACTATCAAGAAGGTCGTCTTAGTGCCAGAGAGTGAAGAAGAAGAGCGCATTGACTACAAAGAAGAAGCAAAAGCTATCAAGAAGGTTGCCAAAGTAATATAGGAAGGTGAAAAAGTCATGAGGAGCTTAAGACGTGCAGCCAAGAGGTGGAAGGGTGACGAACTGCAGCAACATATGAGGATGACAATGCCTTGTGGGCTTTGTAGGTGCCTTGTGAGCAATTATCTATGGAAGATTTTTTGGGCAGAGAGCTAAATGTTGCTGAAGCCATAGCAACTAGACCTTCTCTTGAGCACGTCTACATAGTAGAACAATTTGTCTAATTAATCAGTGAGTGGCGGCACAAAATTGTAAGGAGGGGAAGAACAACCACAGACTAGAGAGCGCTTGGAAGAGGAGCATGAAGTAGGTTGGCAAAAGCAAGCAGTTTTCTCTGACAAGGAGGAGAGTATAGAAAGTGGTATAGAAACCCATCTTCCCCATGAGCTTAGAGATTTCTCTCTTTGTATCAATATCATTATGATTATGGGCTATGACTACCAATTATCAAATGTTATTGGAACAACTTTTTCAGTACTATACAATACGTCAAACACTAAAACCACAAGACCCGTGAGAAGAAGTGTGGTCGAGTAAGCACAAAGATCAACAAAAATAGAAAGGTGGTGGGGCTATATGGAGGAATTTGGACGTGGAGAAGTGGTCGCAGCAGCGAAGGTAAAGCCATGAAAAGCCGACAAACCACCGGAGGAGAAAGAGACAAGAAGAAGTCGCTATGTAGCCAAGAATGGGGTTAGAGACCAAAAGGGGAGATGAGGCAATGAAACTCAAAAGAGAACTAAGGCAAGGACCTCAGAGGAGTTTCTAGAGCTAGATCACAAGGATCGATAGTACGAGTAAGATAGGAATGACAAAATAAATATATGAAGGGCGAGCGAGCTGCGTGAAGATGCCAATGAGGAGCCATGAAGAGCTTCTCAGGATGTAGAAGAGGGATGGTTGTAAGCGTACAAGAGCCATAATAAGGGTGCAAGATGGTCGTTCCAATAATACTTTACAAGAAAATCATGTGAACCCCGCCGTTAATTCATGCGTGGGAGATGATTAAGTTATGTGCGAAGGGTGGTGGGAATGTGGAGGTGAAACATTAGGTTGAGTGTTAGTTAGGGGGGATAGTATAAGGGAGCATACTATGCAGTCATTCCAACCATAAAGATAAGGGAATCATAAAGCCTATAACCAAAGAAAATACATGAATATAATGCCCATATAAAAACCATGTCGATAATGTTTCTAGATATAACTTGACATCGATAATGCCAAATATCATAGCAAGGGGGTTTGGGGGGGGGGGTATATGTGAAGGTAAGGAAGGGTTTTGCGTGCAATAGCTATACTTGAAAGAATAGCTTTTCATGAAAAAATATAATTATGTTAAGTCATTAGTTTAAAAATATTTTTAAATAGGGTTGAGAGTAAGGGAATATTCCTGTTCAACTTAGCTTTTAAAAATGGGGTTTATTAAAACTATGTCAATATTAGATAAAGTGGCAAGAATTTTGCATTTTGGGAATGAAACTTTTATCTTATTCTTGATGTATATGAAACATAAGCTACGATTACAACCAGCCTCGGAAACCAATCTCTCCTCATCCTCGTCCAATGGAAGAAAAGGAACACTCTCTACATCTACAGAACCCACTACACCACCCGATGGGCCGCCTGTTGCAACACTACCAACCGATGCAACATAACCCACACACACAGAAGAACGCACAACAGATTTCAACTGACAGATGGAAGAAACGCACGCACTCACCCCAACTTCCAAAACACCCAACGAGAAAGACGGAATATCCAGCCCGTCCATCCCCAAAGAGAACCATGCAAAGCAAGTGCAACAAGGTGGGACATATAGCAATTTAATGTCTAAAGAGAAAGAATACTCCAACGGCAAAAATACATATCATCGAGAACAAAGAAGCCAAGCAAGAGGGAGACATAACACCAAGCCACTCCGAAGGTGGAGGTAAGTATAATTGTCATGCTCTTTTGAAAATGAAAGGTTTCATTAATGGTAAAGAAGTTGTTATTCTACATGACGATGGTAGTACACATGACTTCATCTCGGAAAGAGCTTTGACAAAAGCATCTTTTTAAACGAAGAATTCTCAACCATGGCAGCTGAAACCAGGGTACAAATACCTGAATAGACTACTCCTATTTCTTACTAGTACTGATATTTTTAACTCAAAGGCCCGTGTATCTGTTAGAAGGTCTTAACTGAGCAACTCACTTTTCATATGCTTAACAGTTATTGCAGGAAATTTTTTTGCAGCATCCTGAGGTTGAACAAGCAACACCAGGGTGCCAATGTATTCTTGAGGATCTTGACACGTATAGACATTTTGACTTGGGTGAGCGAGAGGCTCTCCTAGAAATCGTTAACGTTGCCAGTGTTTAGATTGTTATATTGATGGAAATTTTTTAAATTCTGTGACCCTAAAATCTTTCTTTTAATGTAGCATCCAAAGCCAAGAACTCTTTGGCTTGCTGCAATGTGTCAGAAGATGCACAAGAGAACGAAATTGAGAGTGGGTCGGTGGTTGAATTAAGAAACTTACATGAGATGTGGGAAGTGGAACGGAGGGAATGGCTCTCTCTTTATTTAAATGGTGGTTGCTTGTTTCTTCTCACCTTGTTAATTGTCATTGCATTTGTGTGAATGCCAATGTGACTACCATATCTTTTTAGTACCTTTTTTAAAGACCTGTTTCATATGCATAAGTTCCTTAACGTCTTTTTCTTCTTTGCATGTTTCCAAGAGTATGGATACAAACCAAATCCTACAACCAAGGGAGACGTTTATAGCTTTGGGATTGTGGTGCTTGAGATCCTCATTGGCAAAAGGCCTACATGTGCTGAGTTACTACAACAAAATCATACCCTTGTATCTTGGGTACATTCTATGTACCCAAATGAGGTCCTCACCATTTTAAGACCTTCAAGCCTCCCTGAAAATGTCACATTGCAATTGGCACAATTGGCACTCTTGTGTACTCAAGATCAACTTTCTAAACGCCCCACCATGTTTGATGTAAGCCACACCTTGATGGACCTTCAAAATCGAGATGTTCGACGACAATATCCAAATTTAGTGACTGCACAAGAACCTCTTAGAATTTATAGCCATTCGGACTCTTCAAATGATGACTAATCCACTAGGCTCCTCATCACACACACTCTCTCTCTATATATATATATAGATAGAATTTATAGCCGTTCTAACTCTTCAAATGATGACTAATCCCCTAGCTCCTCATCATTCTCTCTCTATATATATATTTAGTTCTTGAGTTGAAGGAAGCTATTATTGAATGCGCACTAGCCTCCCCCGGTACTAGACCTTATGAGTTCCAAGTTGAAATTCACATTGATCTAGTATTTTACCATGTGTAGGCTTGTGAGAAATATCATAGCCTTGTTAAAATCATCATTGAAGGATGAATATATCATCATATTTGATATCCTTTCACCCTATTTTTTGTGTAAATACAATTTATTGTAAATGGAATCAACATCATGTTTACATTTTCATTAAACATCAAGGGGTTCACAATATCACTTGCATTCAAAATCTAATTTAAAAGTCCCTTATCCTTGAATTATTCATAAATAAAAGGCACCCTTTCCTATATAATATGTGAATATCCCCTTTAAATGATACCCTTCTCTATGTAAAAAATGTGCAAATGTTTTTTAATTTAAAAAACCCTTCTATTGAACATAGTGTGATACGCTTACATATATATGAGTGAACACCCCTCCACCCTCCCCCTCTCTGAGTATGCAACTCCACCGATGATTAGGATTTTATAATATCCATGAGTGATTTAAGTGACCTCATAGCACATGAGGTGTTGCTTTTCTCTCTCTCTCTCTCTCACATGATCCCATCTAACTCCTGGGAGCACCTCCCCATTGCAGTACACCACCTTCGTATACGAGAGGCGTGATAAGACCACCTCATCCATAGTGTGAGCCAAGAGATATCATAGCTTTGTACAAAGGTAGAAGTCATACTGACAACCCCGAGCAGTGGGCCAATAGTTGAGCCAGTAGAGGCACACATAGCGGTGATGTAGTTGAATATAGGCTTCCAAATTGATGTCACAATATGCGAGCATACGAAGGCCACTGTTGAAACCACCATTTTGGAGCAAATGATCTTCAATACATCTCAAGAATCCATGCAAAGGGGGCCCTTCACACTACATGGGCTATTATTGGAGATGGTTGCATCCTTTACATACTTGGGGCTAGTTTGGGGGCTTTTCTTTGTCCCAAATTTTATGATGTGATAAGTGTTGTAGACGTGACTAAGCAGGGATATTCCGCACTTGCTAGACTTGAGTGGTAGTGATTTCAGTCTCATTTTTAGGAACTCTAAACCACTATTATACACACGAATCCATCTCCCCCACTCCTTGAGGATGTTGATATGGTAGTTTCATGTCTCATCATATTGCCGACTCGCATAGAGAGTGGATGGGCAGAGGCCATACCCAAAGAGGGTCACATTCACACTTTAAAGAGATCAAGTAAAAGGATCATTTACATGTTAGATGCCATGTATACTACGAGATTAGAAGTCACTATCAGTGTCTCTTTAGGGATTGTTTCAGACGTTTATGTAGTTTCTTTCCCGATCCAAATCAAAGATGCCTACTGACTTTCATCCATGAGGTCGTCCGACATAGGGAGCATTTGCTCATAGGTGAGATCAGGTGTACAACTAGACTCCACTCTAAGCATTATCACACTGAGTTGTTCTAGCCAAACAACACTGACTAGCAAGGCCCAAGGAGACAACATATCTGAGGACCAGAGTGAGGCATGACAAACTGGTAGTGGTTCAGGCACAGATCAGACTAGGGACCTTCTCTCCATGCTTACTAGATCAAGGTCATAGCTGACAAGAGTGGCACTAGCACTATTTGTTGTAGGGCCATAGCT